>NC_080700.1:10208501-10511532 GCF_030445035.2 Dasypus novemcinctus | reverse complement strand
GATGAGCTCATATCTTATGTAATATATAGAACACTTAGACTTTGTACCTTGAGATAAGATTTTTTTAAAATTCCTTAGACAATGGGTAATGCTGATAGTTAATAGTGTTGCTCCTTAATGTCATGTACGCTTTGATAATGCTAATGTTTATGCTTAATCATGTAGGCTAGTGTTTGTGTGTACAGGCACGTACACTGGGGTATATAAGAGCCCCTTGTAATCAATAAAGTTGTCTGAGGAGTCATTACTCGCAGACTCGCTGATCCCAGCTCTCTCCTTCTTTCTCCTTGTTTCTTTCTCCCTTTTCTCTTTCTTTCATTCCCGATACCCTTCAGGTACAAACCTCCAACAGCAATGAATATGCCACAATGATGAAAGAGGTAGTTGATGTGGGAGGAGTGTGGGAGAAGGGTGTGGGATGTAGGGGAACCTCTTATATTTTTTAATGTAAAATTTTTTGTGATCTATGTTTCTTTAAAAAAAGATAGTGAAAAAATTAAATTAAAAAATTATAAAAGTGCATGGTCCAAAATGTAAACCATAATAGAATCATTGACCATGGTTCAAAACAATGTTTCAATATTTGTACATAAGTTGTAACAAGTGTACCACCCCCATGTAAAATGTTTTTAATAGGGGAAAGGGGAAAACAGCTGTAAGTGAATCCCCTATAATCTGTATGTGACTTTTCTGTAACCTAAATGTTCTTTGAAGACCATATGAAAAAATAAGACGGCAGGGGAATAAACAGAAAAAACTGTTAGCACACATACAAAACAACATATCTTAGAGTGATGAGAGACATAATGTCAAGAAGTTATTTTAATTTTATGTTTTTATTTATTTTTATTAGTCAATAATGTTTTTAAACATTATTTGCATTTTATTTGTTATTTTTAAAACTATCATAATTCTTTCTTTTTTGTATTAATTTCATTTGGTTATTTTCCTGGCTTCATTTTTTTAAGATTTATTTTATTCCGTTATTTATTCCTCTCCCCTTGTTGTTTCTTTGCTTGGGGTTTGCTCTCTCTGTCCATTTGCTGTATGCTCTCTGTATCTGCTAGTCTGCTCTTTAGGAGGCACTGGAAATTGATCATGGGACTTCTGATGTGGGAAAGAGGCATTCAATTACTTGAGCCACCTCAGTTACCTGGTTTGTTGTGTATCTCATTGTCTTTCCTCTAGGTCTCTTTGTTGCATCTTCTTCCTGCATCAGCTCACCACACCTGCCTGTCATGCCAGTTTGCCATGGAGGCCATAGGAACCAAACCTGGGACCTCCCATGTCATAGATGGAAGCTCAATCCCTTGAGGCAAATCTTCCCTGCTGGTTTCATATTTGAAGAAGTTTTTGGATCACAGAGGAGTTACAAATGTGGCAGGGGAGGATCATTGTTGTAAGTTGTCAATGATAGGGGATGCATGGGAAGATGGTCACCTGGGGCATACTTATAAGGCATATGAATGTGTTCAAGTGTTTGTGGAGCATTGTCACGGTGGGTCACCGCATAGTAAGAATATTGATTTCTCACCCTGGGGAACTCTGCCACATTCTTTAATTGGACAGCAGGAATCCCATGAATCCAGGAGCACTAACTATTGAAGGAGGATGGACCATTGATAAAGATAGACTCTTGATATTGATGACTATACTTATGAACTTTACTTTTGAAATTGAAACTGCCTAGTATTATTGGGTGTCTAAGACTTACCTCCTGAGATCCTCCTTGTTGCTCAAATATGGCCTCTCTATAAGCCAAATTCAGCATATAAATGCATTACATTTCCCCTGATGTGGGACATGACTTCTGGGGATGAGCCTCCCTGTCTCCTGCAAGCTCCATGATGTTAACACAAAGGGACTCAGGTATATGCTGCACAAAAAATAGATTTGTGCCACATGTGAGGAAGCTTGGGCATAAGAATCCCCCAAATTTGAACTCTATTACTATCAAGTTTGCAATAATAGTTTTTCCTCAGCAGAAGGATTTACCTATATTACAGTCATCAGGTAATTATAATGACATTTGCCCCAGAAATATAAATTAATACCCTCTTGAAGGCTGTCTTGCAGTACAAGATCTTTAAGAGGTTGTTGATGTGGGAGGAGTAGGGTGAGGGGGTGGGGGGTATAGGGGGGCCTCTTATATTTTTTGAATGAGAAGAAAGAAATAAGAAAAGAAAGAAAGAAGGAAGAAAGTAAGGAGGGAAGAAAGAAAGAAAGAAAAAGAAAGAAAGGAAAGAAAAAAGAGAAAGAAAGAAAGAAAGGAAAGAAAGAAAGAGAAAAAGAAAGAAAGAAAGAAAGAAAGAAAGAAAGAAAGAAAGAAAGAAAGAAAGAAAGAAAGAAAGAAAGAAAGAAAGAAAGAAAGAGAAAGAAAGAAATTTATATTGGAATAAAGCTGATACAGATGTTAGAAATTTGAGGTACCCACTGAGAAATATATCCCAATAGGGACACCTTTCACTTTAAAAGATGGGAAAAATCAATCCCATGATCAAAAATTTTTGAGGATTTTTTCTTTAAGTTTCATCTTTCTGGTGTGGCAAATGGGATTGCTAAAAATTAAGATGATAGGTAGAAATGGTAAGAATAAACAGCTCCAAGGATGGGGAGATGTTAATCTATATGACAAAATAGCAAGTGAGAGCAAATGAAATCAAATTATGATTCACTTTCAGAATACACTGAGTTTTCAGTTGTTTTTGGAAAAACATCAATCCATACTCCTACCACATAAAAAATCAATTCTTGATGAATGGCTGATTGAAATTTTAAAAACCAATAATGAAATATTTATTAGAAAACAAAGGAGAACATTTTTGTGGTCTTAGAACAGGAAAATATTCACAGAGGAACAAATAAATTAGAGGGGTAAAGGCAAATTAGATTGTAGTGGAATTAAGAGTTAATCAGAGAGAGAGAAAGAGATGTGGGGACAGGGAAGTTAAGCACTTGTTTTCAGAATTCATAAAGAATGTTTACAAACCAATAAGAGAATGACAGACAATTCAATCAAGAAAAAATGAACAGAGTAAATGAACAGGCGTTTCCCAAAAAGAGTCAGAAAATGGCTGATAAACACGTGAAAACATATTCAACTCCTTTAGTAAACCATTAGCTCATAGCATGACACAACAACCAGAAGGCTAAAATGAAAATGGGGGGAAAAAATCATATATAAGCAATTATGTGGTTAAATAAGAAATATCATACACTGATGGTTGGTGTGAAAATTCTTACAAAATTATAGTATAACAGTTTGGCAGCATCATCTGTGTTGGAAAGGATGTAAACATGATGAATAATTTCAGCAATACACATATATGCAACAAAAATTCATACATTTCACCAAAACACAAATTCTGCCATTTGAATACCTACACTAATGATCATAGCTCCATAGTGAAAATTAAATGCACATAAACAATGGATTATATTAAAAATTTGATAATGACACAATGGAATCTTATACAACAATGCTAATGAATGATCCACAATAACTTGTAACTGTACAGATCAAGATACAAACAACATATGGAATAGAAACTCAACATACAAAGGTTTTATTGCTAAATGATTCCATTTATGTAAAGTAAAATGCAGAAGGAACTCTTCAATGATAATAGCAGTCAGACTACTGTTACTAATGTGGATAGTGGCATGGAGGAAACATAAAAGGATACTACAGCATATCAATATTCTGACTTTTGAGTAATGTGACAGTTTGCAATCATTTCTATGAATCCCAGAAAGAGAAATATTATGTTTGTAAACTATTCTATTTTTCTGGGTGTGTTATCCTTTGATTATATTAGATACATTTGAGGGACCCTTAATTTACCTCTTAAGAGTAGGTTTTTGATTCTACCATGTGGGAAAAGCTTGACTCAGGTTGAGACCCTTACTCCTGGTGGGTCAATATAAATTGACACTCAAGAAGAAACATTGGGAAGAGAGAGAGCTCTGTCAAAGTTTATCCTGGGGCTGCAGGGAGAGATGAGCCATTCGTCTGAGATTTTGCAGCTGATCTTGGGAAGAGAACCATACAGCTGAGCCTGTATAGAAGGCTCAGAAATAAATGAGCTCTATGTTGAGAGAGAGAGGAAGCCCTGAGAGACAGGCCTTATGCCAGCCTGCAGCTGAGAGAGAGGAAGTCCAGAGGGGAAGACTGGACACTTGGAGAGATCAGTGACCAGCTTGCTTCAACACTTGGCAACTGACTTTGGTGGGAAATCAACCTTGAGTTGAACTCTTTAGGGCCTTGTGACAGTAAGCTTTTACCCCAAGTAAATACCTTTTACAAAAACCAAAAGATTTCCGGTATTTTGCATTGACACTCCATTGGCAGACTAATACAATTGGTTTGCTCAAGTTTTGGAAGATCATTGAGTTCTCCATGTAACATCAGTACATACATCTTATATATAGTCTTAAATACATATAAGTAATGTAAAAAGTTGGTAGAAGGTAACTACAGATGCAAGTTAGAGATTTTGTGGTTTTGATTCCAGACCACCACAATAAAATTAATATCACAATACAGTGATCAAACAAAGTTTTTGGTTACCCAGGGATATAAACTATGTTTATGCTGTACTATAGTCTATGAAGTGTGCAATAGCCTTATGTCTAAAAAAATGTACATACCTTAATTTAAAAACTTCTTTATTGCTAAAACAAATGCTCACCATCATCTGATTCTTCAACAAGTCAATCTTTTTCCTGGTTGAAGGTCTTTCCTATAAGTAAATGGCTGCTGAATGATAACAGTGGAGGTTGCTGAAGTTTGGATTGGCTGTAACAATTTATTAAAATAAGACAACTGGACAATAGAGAGGAGACAACTGGGGGAGGGGAGAGAAATAAATAAAAAATAAATCTATAAAAAAGACAATTACTTTTGCCACATTGATTGACATTTTCACAACAGATTTTTCTGTAGTATTCATGCTGTCTGATAGCATTTTACATCCAGTAGACATTATTTCAAAATTGGAATCAATCCTTTCAAACCCTGTTGCTACTTTATCAGTGAAGTTGGTATAATTTTCCAAATCTCTTCTCATTTCAGTAATGTTCACAGCATCTTCACCAGAAAATAATTCTATCTCAAGAAACCTCTTTCTTTCCTCACACATAAAAAGCAACTCCTTATCCATTCAAGTTTTAATATGAAATTGCATGTTTAATTCTAGTAATCTTACTATTTCCATATCTGCTGTGACATCCTTCCCTAATATCTTCAATGCCTCAAAGTCATCCATGAGGGTTGGATGACTTTTGATGTTGATATTTTGATCTCCTCCCATGATCCATGTTTGTTCTTTGTGGCATCCAAAATAAGTAATCCTTTCCAGAAAGTTTTCAACTTACTTTTCCCTGATCCATATGAGGAATCTGTTTATGGCAGTTATGGCTTACAAAATCTATTTCTTAAATAATAACCCTTGAAAATCAAAATGAACTCCTTGATACATGCACTGCAAATGGATGTTGTGGCAAAGTCATGAATTTCATTGCACATGCTCATCAGTGCTCTTGGGTGAACAGGTGTGTTGTCAATGAGCTGTGATATTTAGAATGGATTTTTTTATTCTGAGCAGTAGGTCTCAACAATGGGCTTAAAATATTCAGTGAATCATGTTATAAACAGATTTGCTGTCAACCAGGCTTTGTTATTCCATTTACAGAGCACAGGTAGAGTAGGTTTAGCATAATTCTTAAGGGCCCTAAGATTTTCAGTGTGGTAAATGGCACTGACTTCAACCTAAAGTCAGCAGCTTTATTTTCACCTAATATTAGAGTCAGCCTGTGCTTTCAAGCATTAAGTCAAATCAAGTTGCCTTCTCTTCTTCAGCTATGAAAGTCCTACATGGAAATTTCTTCCAATAGAAGGTTGTTTCCTCTACATAAAAAATCCTTCAATCTGCACTTAGCTACATATTCTGGATAACTTGCTGCAGCATTTATTTCAGCACTTGCTGCTTCACATTGCACTTTTATGTTTTGGAAGTGACTTATTTCCTTAGATCTCATGCAGTGACCTATGCTAACTTAAGTTTTTCTTTCTCAGCTTCTGTGTTCCTTTCAGCCTCCATAGAATTACAGAGAGCTGGTCCTTGCTCCAGATTAGACTTTGGCTTCAATGGAATGTTGTGGTTGGTTTGATCACTATAATTTTCTTTACATCAGCAATATGGGTTTTATGTTTTCTTATCATTTGGGTGCCTATTGGAGTAGTACTTTTAATTTCCTTCAAGAACTTTTCCTTTACTTTCACCACTTGGCTAACTTGGCACAAGAGGCCAAACTTTTGGCCTGTCTCAGCTTTCAACATGCCTTCCTCATTAAGCTTAATAATTTCAAGGTTTGATTTAAAGTAAGAGATGTGCAACTCTTCATTTGACCACATAGAGGCCATTACAGGGTTACTAACTGGCCCAATTTCAATTTAGTTTATCGGGGAACAATTGTCCAGTGGAGCAGTCAGGTCATGCATTTATAAAATTTGCCATTTTATGTGATCATGTTGTTTCCCAAAATAATTACAACAGTAGTGCCAAAAAACACAGATAACCCAGCATACATAATAATAAAGTAAACATTTGAAATATTAGTATAACTAGCAAAATATGACACAGAGACAGAAACAAGTACATGCTTTTGGAAAAATGTTGCTGATGGACTTGCCCAATGTGGGGTTGCCACTAACCTTCTATTTGTGAAAAAATGCAATATCTGCAAAATGCGATGAGGCAAAGTACAATAAAACAAATTTAACTTGTAGATTAGTGTGCCCTTGTCTTTATATTTTCAGTAAGGCAGTTGAACATATTGGATAACTTTACCCTCTGATTAATTTTGAAAAATATGCTTTAATGTCTAGGTTATAAACTAAGAGAAACGGAGTGAGTATACAACTTCCACAAAGAGGCAATATCCAGAATTTGAAAAACAAATAGAAGATACAAAAAATAAAAACCAAGTGCGATGTAATGAAGATTATGCATCAAATTGGTACATACAATCCCAAATATATGCATCATTATATTGATCATAATTATATTATTGCTATTAATATCAAACAATGCATATATTAAATTGGATATTTTTAAAGAGATATTACTAATACATAATTTGAATTAAAGTAGAAAAGTTTTTACCTCATTTTCATTACATTTCATATCATTTTAATCAATTAAACAATTAGCATAACAGAAAATGAGGAAAATTAAAAAGTTTCTCATTAGTTCAGTTAATTAACTATTTCAGTATATATACATGCACACAGTTATAATTTTAACAAAGTAACAAGCCTGGTGTTATAAATCATCAGCTTAAATATACTTCACAGTTAAACAAAATTTGTTGTTATTTTAATTCCTCAATTTATACTTTCTCAATATTACTGCATATCAAACATAGTCTAGTTTTATATATATGCACATACATATGTACATGGAAATGTTAATACATGTATATATGTAAATATAAATAATTTATGTGTCTTGTGGGAGCTAAAAATGTGTTTCTCTATATTTTGGCATATTCAATGTATATTCATTAGGACAAAGTGATGCTGCTGTTTAAAATTTTTATGAATTTACTACTTTACATCTGCTTTATAATGTAAATATATAGAAAGCTATAAGAAAATGTTTCTTAAAGTTGAGGAAACATTATTAGGATACTTCAGAATCCAATAAGTTATTAACTGCACATTATGAACAAAAAACAGATACATGATTTCTTCTTTCAAATGGCTATTCCTCTACTGCTCCAAGGTTAATGAAAGTCTCAACTAAAATCTTATGCCCTTAAACTTAAAGAAATGAGGGTGCTCTCCCCAAAATTTTTCTTGACAAAATCCCCAGTAGGAATGTTCACATACCAAACAAACAAACAAACAAACAAAACACACACACACTTCCATCTACAGTATAAAAATCCATTAAATTTTCTAACAGTTAACCAGATTTTTTCAGATTCTCAAACACATCTCTAAAAAACAGCAAAAATATCTTTTTCACATTCTTGTTTGATCTACTTCAGTTCTATGTGGACATTTCTACACTATAATATTTTAAAGATACCAATCTCTATTTTTAGCAGCATATTTCAAATGGCTACCATCTCTCTAAGTACATAAAATTTAAAAATCATAACTTGTCCCCAATGATTCTACTCTCTGATTCTGAATCTGTATTCAGTTTTCCCAACATGCTACTTCATTATTCCATGGGGATGTTTTCTTTTAAGTATTCTGAATCACCACCCACCCCACACACAATCTCTTCCTTTATTATGTAACTTCTGCAACAATTTCATGTGTAGTGAATTTTTGGAAAAATATACTATATCAGGTAAAAACTTACATACTCCAACATGTACTTAAATAGTAATTGCATAATATTTCATTTTGAACTGTTATCATTTACTGTTTATTCTTGTGGCAAGTGCAGCTTTCCCTGCACTTGCAGTGTGACTTTTCATAATAGTTCTTATGATAGACTAGAAGATGTGTAAATCATAACTGAACATTGTACAGAAACATACACTTGTATATTTCTGATAAGATGGGGAATTCTGCATGCCTTACTTGACAGAGTGGAGCCTGAAAACACTGGGGTCACGAAACATGAGAATAAATGGGCTGAGAGCTGGGAAACATGAATTTATAAGTGCAGAGGTGTTTACCAGCCACCAACTAGGATTATTTAAAAGAATGATACAAACATGAAATATGCAGGAGAGGGTATAAAAAGTTACAAAAGTGCTCACCAGTACAAGGATGGTGTGGGTAGCTCTGGACTCAGGGGAGGATCTGGGGGAGACATTTTTCCTATGAATATATTGGACCCTCTACTTGTGCCTGTACAAGATGTAAACCATGGAGCCATTGGCCCAGAGCATGAGCCCCAGACATAAAGCATCAGGGACTGATAACAACACTGCATAGAGTGAGTCTGAGATTTTGTCATGATGTACAGAAGTACAATATCCAAAATTTTTTTTGTTTGTGGTGTTTTTGGTGCTCTGACTGCCTGTCATATACATAACAAAAATAATATTTACCAGCATGTAGACAATCCAGCACAGGAAAAGGGAAAAGCCAATATACTTTGAGGCTTTTAATTTCAACTCTGCCCACCTGGCATTCCTGGGACTGACCATGATGGCTTGGAAGATACTCAAGAGACAGGTGGTTCCAATGGACACCCCCCTGCCCAATCTGTGAAGATAGAAAACAACTTTGCATATGAAATCATTGAACAAATATTTCAAACCAAATGCTGCCATTGATTGTGGTATTCCTTTACAGAGAAGGATCAATGAGTTGGCTACTATCAGGTGCTTGATAATCAAATCTATGGACCTTAATCTGCACCCAGTGAAGGAAAAGAAGATATAATGGTAAAAAAAAGAGAAATTCCCCAGCATTCCAAATATGGTTAGTAATAAGACTATCACTCCCATTGCCGAATCCCTGGAGGTCATTCTGTTTATTTCAGAGCCAGAAGATACTGCAGTGGGAACATAACACATGGACTAAATTTATCATGTCAATTAAAAAGAAGATTCTCCACTTACCATTTGATTGCACTTAAAGACATATTAGTTTTTCTTTCATTAAGAGATTTCTAAGCATTGAATAAATAATCATTAAAGAGAAATTACCATGTATGTACCATTGCTATCAAGTCTACATATAGTAACTTCTGTTTTCTTCACAAATCCATGATACAGACAGATATTTTAATCATAAAGTTGAGGATAATTTAGGTACAAAGAAGTTAAATGATTTGTCAAAATTTACACCCTAGGTAGATTTAACAACACATGCTATACTAAGGAAGATACCTAGCTATATTATTCAAATAATCTCTCTATATTTTGTTCTCATCTGCTGTCATTTCATTTTAAATTGATTTTATTTTATTTTAAAGTTTTCCAAGTAGGTGTAAAAGTTATTACATAGCCCAATATCAAATATGAATAATCATTTTGATCACAGTAAAATGTAGATGCCCTGATTGCAGCATATTACTACATAAACCTATCCTATGACAAGAAGGATTTAGTAAATACAAGATAAATTCTGTTTTAGGATGGCAACAGAAAGATAACTTTGCCTTTATAATGGGAATAAATGTATAATGACATCTCTCACTGTATGTATTTAACAACATTAGGCCATGCTCTAAAATGAGGGACATGAGATACTAAAGCATAACGAAATACTAGGAATTGAAATGAAATCATTACTAATTTTGAATCATATTTACCTATTAATATCTAAATTGAGTTTGCAATAAGATGAGATTTGTGAAAGATATTAAAGTACAGGATGTATGAGAAATAGAGTCTGTAAACTGTGAAATCTTTTGTACTGTTTAAATAGAAATGCTAAAACCTATGTTTGATAGTATGTTTTTAAACCATAGAAAATACAGAAAGATACATTTGAGCCTGACAGACTCTTTCTGAAAGGCATACTAATAGAATTGCATGATCCTTAATTGTTCATTCCCTAATATCAAAGGGCAAAACAGCCTTACCATAATCAATAGACCACAGTTTTCAGTAATGTCACATTTACTGTCTCCATGAAGCAATTCATAACCCCTGACTTAAAGAAAACATTTCTTTTCCATCAGCTGCTGTTCAGATACACAATTTCTGCACAGGATTGGATGATTCCTGTTGATACATCCTGTTCATTATTACAAACATGGATGTATTACATGCACACCTACATTAATCCTGAAAATTTTCTCTATGATTCCTGTAAGGTGGACTGACTAAACAGCAGATTAATTTCAGAACTGCAGTCCTCAATCATTCTAAAAATCAGAGTTTTCATTATCACTTGGACTAAACACTAACAATTACCATCAATGAGGAATTATCCAAATTACACTAGGAAACACCAGGGATTGGTATTGGATCTAGGACCCGCATTTTTCTTTACCTGCTTTGCTTATACCTCAGAAATTATTCTTCTCATCTGTGTATTTCTTATTCTGGAACAGTTTCAAACCCTGAAGAATTCATTTTTATAATATAATCACTTTTCCTGACTATCGATAGACCTCTTTCTCTTATGATTTTGCATTTCCCATTGATATAGGAAATACTTACCCAGCTTCTCACTCCCGATACTCTGGTCCCTGTGAGTTGGTTATAATTGCAAATATGTGTGTGGTAGAGGGGAAATAAGATCCTGAAATAGGGTTTTGTGATTTTGTGACCTCACCTCCCTGCAGAACAATTATAATATTACTTGTATCGTGAGAGTGCCGTCATGGGGAACTGAGAATATTTCTGAAAAATATTTTTGCAGTTGCTAATTACCAAAAACAATTACAAGTTTCTAATCAGGATCTCATAAGAGACCATTGGAGTGTTTGCACAAGGCTCTTTCTTTCCCATAATCTCTGGAGGCAAAGAGGGATGCAAAGAAAATGTTCACGTCTGAGCCATGAGGGACAGGCATCAAGTCACTTTATTCTCTGCTTCCTTAGAAGCTTTTATACTACAAAGTGAGTTCTTTCCTAATCTTCATACCATTTAGGCTAACACCATTTAATTTATGAGCATATATGGAATCAGACAATATAACTGAAAAGGATTTTCAAAGAGCTATGAGAAAAGGAAAACATGCTTCTAATAATTTACTTTTAGAAATCAGTAGATCATTTGCACAAATCAATGTCTAACAACATGGAATTTTTTGAGAAAGCATATTTTTGTAATATTGTCCCACACTAGTAATAAGTAATTAGAGCAACATTGAGAGAAAAAAGAGAAAAGTTTATATAAGTTTCCCTCAAAAATAAAACAACCAGGATCAGGTTTTTAAAAGGCAGATCTACCATTCTTTTAACAGATAAGTCAAAGCTACTTACTCAATTTCTATTGTTTTTTGCAAAATTTTCAATTATAAGAATTCATTGATTTTGTCATTAATGAAGAAACCTAATATACAATTGTACCAATCAACCATTTATTTTCACCAAAAACAATTTGATCCTGGCCACTATTCAATCCCTCTGCCTCATTTTACAGGTCAGGAATTATAAACTGATGTACAACCCATACATTACAAACATGCACAAATACAAATTTATACTTTTCACACAGATGCAGACACACACACATTGTCACTCATAATCCCAAAACCCATATACTTAATTAAACATCTTTTTTTTATTTTTTAGCAAACTTTTTGTCTTTATTTTTACATAAATAGATCACACAAAATGTTACATTAAAAACCATAAAAGGTTCCCATATACCCCACACCCTGCCCTGCTCCACCCACATCAACATCCCCTTTCATCATAAAGTCACATTCACTGCATTTGGTGAATACACCCTGGAGCACTGCCACACTGCGTGGACCATACTTTACACTGTAGTTCACCCTCTCCCGAGTCCATTCAGTGGGTTACGGCAGGAAATACTTTGTCCTGCATCTGTCCCTGCAATATCATTCAGGACAACTCCAAGTCCTCAAATGCCCCATATGACACCTCTTCCTCCCTCTCCCTCAGCAACTCCCATTGCCACCATCTCACCATCAAGGATACAATTTCTTCTATTGGCAGTCACAGCAGTTCTATAGTAGAATACCAGCAAGTCCAATTCAATCCATATTATATTCCTCCATCCTGTGGACCCTAGGATGGTGATGTCCACTCCACCTCTAAATCGAGAGGGGCTTAGATCTCACATGGCTGGTGGAGGTGATTTTCCTGCTTGCAGTTGTAGACACTCTTGGTTCCCTGGTGTGGAGGTTAACCATTCTCATCTCCTCATCAGCTGACCTGGGTACATCCAATGAACCAGAGAGTAGGTGTTGCAACTGTGCTGAGGCTAAGGCCCTGCTGGCACATAGACAGTCCAGAGATTCAAGTTCCCTGATAATAAGCAAACCCCACACCAACCACAGTTTCAGTAAAGTGACAGAAGAGGCCTGTGTAGAGAGGACACATCTGAGTTCAACTCCATCACAGTCAGGGGCACAAATTCCAAAGTAGGGCCCACTGGCAAGACAATGAACTCCAGAACAATCTGCAATGACTGTAGAACCTGTGCATCTCCATAGCCCTCAAGAACACCAGTACCTTGGGTTGTATCTGCTTGGGCTGTCTCTGGGAAACTGCTGAGACTTGCATAAGCGTGACCCCTCTGATGAGCTCCTAACCCATTTTGAGGTCTCTTAGCCATATAAACTCACTTGTCTTTACCATTTCTGCCTTTTTTTCAAGGTCTTTTCCTAGTGGCATCACTGGCTGAGGATTATTACCATCACCAGGAAGTCTCATCCCCAGGAATCATGTCCCATGCTGGGGGGAAGGTAATGTATTTACATACTGAATGTTACTCAGAGAGTGACCACATTTGAGCAACATGGAGACTCTTGGGAGGTAACTCTTAGACACCCTGCAGCTCTAGGCATAGTTGAAATTTCACTCACACAGGCACATAAGCACAATCATCAGGATCAATGGCCCATCATTGGATCATCCTTCTTGACTGGTGTTTGCCGTTGGGCTTGGGGGATTGTTGCTGTTCCACTGGGGAAAGCAACAGAGCTCCCCAAGATGGGAACTCAGCACTCCTTCAGTTGTCATGTGTAAATCTAACCACTATGACAATACCCAATGAACAACTGAACATATCTATATACCCTATATGCATCCCCTTAAGAACTCCCACCTATATATCCCCCAGCAATGACATCCCACATCAGTGCTCCTCCCCTGCTATAGTTGAACCCATCTGTGATCAAAAACATCTTCAAAAATGAAGCCTAATATTTTGCCAAATTCCATTTGTAGGAAAATGAAATAGTATTGACAAGTTTAAAGATTAGAAATAGAATACATACTAATTTAGAAAACCTAAAAGAAAGTAAAAAATAAATTGGGGTATTAAAAAATGAAAAAATACCATAAAACTTTGTTTTTGACATTTTGCCTTTCATCACTGTCATAGGAGTTTCCCTGCATGTGCGGTGACAAGGCAATCTCTTCCATTCCTTCCTTAGTGTCTACATCCCTTTTTTAAAAAATTTTGTCTTCTAAAGAGTTTTAGATCACAGTAAAGTCACATATGCAATATAGGGGACTCCCATATATACAACATTAAACCCTTTTCCCCCTTTCCCAGCAAGGATCTTTTTACACATGGATGTTATATTTGTTACAGCTGATGTACAGATATTGAAACATAACTACTGACCATTCTTCCATTATGCCTTATGTTATGGTTTATATTTTAGGCTGTATCCTTTCCTAAATTTTTGTTGCTTTATGGTTTACATTATGGTTTACATTATAGACTATATACTTTTATAAATTTTTGGTGAAATTTAACATGGCTTATATCCATCATTGCACAATCTTGTAGAACACTTCCATTGCCCCCAGTTACACACTCTTCCATTTTTTCTATTCATCTCTCCCCCTCCTCTCAGGGTCCACATTGACAACCCAGCTTCACTGCTTGAAGGACTAGATTCATAGATACTTACAACAATGCTGAAGGTTTGACACTCTAGTCTGTCCTACCCCATTGGGACCCACCCAATCTCTTGAGAGACCCCCTCTCCTTGATAACATCAGACCTCCCTAGGATGTGGGTACAACACTTTCCTGCTCACTGTATGTGTCTTCCCCAACTGATTTAAAACAAAATGACAAGAAGAGCATTCACACACTCCCTTTGAGATTGCCAGAGGTGCAAGCTCTGTGAGATGCCCACCGCCAAACAACTTTAACAGGTAACCCTTCCTTATTATATATTCTAAAGTGTTTTCACATTATAGTTTCAATCACATACTCAACAATCTCCCATGTTCACCTGCTCCCCCAAACCCTTTCCCCATTCCATGGGCCATCTGACCCATCCTCCTAACTCTAGCTCCCCTCAAGCCTGCAAGCCCCACCCAATAGTATCCCTATGCCCCTGTCTTATCCTTCACTGCGCAACTACTTACCTCCACTTTATCATAGATTTTGCCCATGAGGGTGTCAGCTCACAACCGTTCTCCACCCCCACCCCCACCCCCAGAGGCTCTAGCTCTCTGAGACAGGTTGATTTGCTTAATTCATACCAGAGAAATTATGTAGTATTTCTCCTTCAATGTCTGGCTTGCTTCACTCAAAATAAAGTCCTCAAGATTCATCTATGTTATCCCATGTGTTAGTACTCTATTCCATCTTACAGCTGAGTAGTACACCATTGTATTTATATTATCACATTTGTTTATCCATTCATCTGTTGATGGGCATTTGAGTGGATTCCAACTTTTTTCCCCTTCTTTATTTTTAAAAAAAATGTTACATTCAAATAATATGAAGTCCCCATCTACCCCCCCAGCCCCCTGACCCCACTTCTCGCACATTAACAACCTCTTTCATCATCATGGCACTTTCATTGCATTTTTTTACTACATTTTAAAATATATTTTGGAGCACTGCTGCACTATGAGTCTCCAAAAAGGAATCCACCTTTTGGTAATAGTGAATAATGCTGCTATGAATACTGGTGTGCATATACTGCCTCATGTTCTTGTTTTCAGTTATTCTGGGTATATACCCAGCAATTGAATTGCTGAGTCATATGAAAATCTATGACTAATTTTTTGAGGAACCACCAAACTGGCCTCCAGAATGGCTGGATTTTTCTACAGTCCCACCAGCAGTGGATGGGAGTTCCCATTCCTCCGCATACTCTCCAACATTTGTAGTCCTCTGTTTTTTTAACAGCCACCAGTCTAAAGGGTATAAGATGGTATCTCCTAATTTTGATTTGCATTTCCTTAATAACTAGTGATGTTGAGCATCTTTTCAAGTGCTTTTTATCCATTTGTATTTCTTCTTTGGAGAAGCCTCTGTTCAAATCTCTTGCCCATTTTTTGCATGGGTTGTTTGTCTTTATATTTTCAAGATGTAGGATTTCTTTATATATGTTTGATATTAGCCTCCTATTAGATGTATGGTTACCAAATATTTTCTTCCATTGGGTAGGCTGTCTTTTCACTTTCTTGATGAACTCCTTTGGGGTCAAAATGCTTTAATTTTGAGAAAGCCCCATTTACCTATTTTTTTTTTTTTCTTTTGCTGCTCTTGCTTTTGGTGTGAAGCTCATGAAGTCATTTCCTATTACAAGGTCCTGTAGATGCTTCTTACATTGTCTTCCAAGATCTTTATGGTCTTGGTCTTATATTTAGATCTTTGATCCATTTTGAGTTGATTTTTGTATAAGGTGTGAGATGACAATCCTCTCTTATTTTTTTGCATATGGGTAACCAGTTCTCCAAGGTCCATTTGTTGAAGAATCCATTCTCTCCCAATTGAGTGGTCTTTGTGTCCTTGTCAAATATCAGATGACTGTATATGCAAATATCTATATCCAAACTCTCAGTTCAGTTCCATTGGTCAGTATGTCCACCCTTGGGCCAATACCAAAATGCCACTTTAGCTTTTTAACCACTATAGATTTGTAGTATGTTTATATATCAGATAGTGTGATTCCTCAAATTTCATTTTTCTTTTTCAATATGTCTTTAGCTATTCAGGTCTTTTTTCCCTTCCAAATAAATTTCATAGTTAGTTTTCCATGCTCAGTAAAGAAAGATTTGTTTTTTTATTGAGTTTGCTTTAAATCTGTAGATCAATTTTGGCATGATAGGCATCTTAATGATATTTAGTCTTCCTATCTGTAAACAGGGAATATTCTTCCATTTATGTAAGTCTTCTTAGACTTCCTTTAACAGTGTTGTGTAGCTTTCTGTGTATCTTTTACATCTTTTACTTTCTTAGTTAAATTTATTCCTATGTATTTGACTTTTTTATTTACTATGGTAAGTGTTTTTTTTTTCTTGAGTTACTCCTCACATTGCTTCTTATTGCTGTACAGAAATGCTACTGATTTTTACACATTGATCTTAAAACCTGTGACTTTACTGAACTCATTTATAAGTTCTAGAAGTTTTGTTTTAGATTTCTCAGGGCTTTCCATGTATAGGATCATGTCATCTGCAAATAGTGAAATTTTGAATTCTTCCTTTCCAATTTGGCTGACTTTTCTATTTCTTGCCTTTGTGCTAGAGCAAGTAATTCTAACAAAATTTTAAATAGGAGCAGTGATAGTGGGCTTCCTTAACTTGTTCCTGATCTTAGAGGGAAGTATTTTAGGAATTCACCTTTGTAAATGATGTTAGCTGTGTGTTCTTCATATATACCCTTGATCATTTTCAGAAATTTTCCTTCTATTCCTATCTTTTGCAGTGTTTTTATCAGAAAGTTTGCTGTATTTTATCAAGTGCTTTTTCTGCATCTATAGATATGATCATGTGATTTTTTTCTTTTAATCTGTTTATGTGGAGTATTACATTGATTGATTTTCTTTTGTTTGAATCTTCCTTGCACACCAGGGGTGAAACCCATTTGATCATGGTGTATAATTCGTTTGATATGCTGTTGCATATGATTAGCAAATATTTTGTTGAGGATTTTTACATTCAGATTCATTACAGAGATTGGTCTGTAATTTTCCTTTCTTGTGTTGTCTTTGTTTGGTTTTACTATTAGCATAATGTTGGCATCACAGAATGATTTAGGCAATATTCCTTCTTTTTTGAATTTTTGGAACAGTTTAAGCAAGATTGGTGTTTGTTCTTTCTGGAATGTTGGTAGAATTCACCTATGAATCCATCTGGCATGAGGCTTTTCTTAGTTGATAGGTTTTTATTGACTGTTTTTATCTCTTTATTTGTGACTGGTTTGTTGAGATCATCAATTTCTTCTTTCATCAATGTAGGCTGCTTATGTGTTTCTAGGAATTTGTCCATTTCCTCGAAATTGTCCTTGTTGGCACATAGTTTTTCAAAGTATCCTCTTATGATAGTCTTTATTTCTGTGGGGTCAGTGGTGATATCCCCTTTCTCGTTTCTTATTTTACATATTTGCATCTTCTCTCTTTTTTTCTTTGTTAGTCTAGCTAAGGGTTTGTCAATCTTATTGATTTCAAAAAATCAACTCTTTGTTTTATTTTTTTTCTAGTGCTTTCTTATTTTCTATTTCATTTAATTCTGCACTGATGTTTGCTATTTCTTTCTTCTTCCTTTGGTGTTAGTTTGTTGTGTGTTTCTGGTGTTTTTTTGTTTTTTTTTAAAAATAAATTCCTCCAAGAGTGCAGTTAGGTCTTCGATCTTTCTTCTTTTTTGATGTATGAATTTTATGGCTATGGATTTCTTTCTCAGTACTTTTGTTGCATCTCATAAGTTTTGATATGTTGTGTTGTCATTTTCATTAGTTTCAAGGTACTTGTTTGTTTGTTTTGAGTTTTCCTCCTCAGCCCACTGTTTGTCTAAGAGTGTGTTGCTTAACTTCCATATCTTGGTGACTAATCTGGGTCTCTGTCCCTTGCAGATTTCCAGGCTTCATTCCAATGTGGTTAGATGAATAATTTTGTATGATTTCAATATTTTTAAATTCATTGAGACTTTCTCTGTGGCCTAGCATATGGTCTATCTTGGAGAATGATCCATGTGCGCTTGAGAAGAATGTATATCCTGCTGTATTTGGGTGTAGTGTTCTGTATATGTTTATTAGGACCAGATCCTCTAATATATTATTCAAACGCTTTATTTCTTTATTGATTCTCTGTTGTGATGTTCTGTCTAATGGTGATAATGGTGCATTAAAGTCTCCTACTATAATTGTAGAGACATCTATTCCCTCACTTAGTTTATCCAGTGTTGCCAAATGTATTTTGAGGTGTCCTGATTAGGTGTGTAAATGTTTATGATTGTTATTACTACTTGAAAAATTACAGTTTTACTAATATGTAGTGTCCGTCTTTATCTCTCAAAGTAGTTTTGCATTTAAAGCCTATTTTGTTCGATATTAGTACAGCTACTCCTTCCCTTTTTGTTATTGTTTGCTTGCAAGATTGCTTTCCAGCTGTTCACTTTAAACCTCCTTGAATCCCTAGGTCTAATTTGCGTTACACAAAGACAGCATGTGGATGGGTCATATTTTCTTATCCATTCTGCCATCTGTGTCTCTTGACAGGTGAGTTTTATCCCGTCACATTCACTGGTATTACTCTCAAGGAAGTACATACATTAGCGATATTTTATTTGGATTTGTGTATGTCATATGTTGTTTTTATTTCCTTGTATGTCTTTTTGGTTTGTCTTACACTTTCCTCCAACTCTGTCTTTCCTGTTTTTTTCTTTCCTCCTTCAGAACTCCCTGTAGTATTTCTTGAAGTATAGGTTTCTTGTTGGCATACTCTCTTAGTTTCCATTTATCTGTGAATATTTTGAACTCTCCATCATTTTTCAATGTCAGCTTTGCTGGATAGAGTATTCTTGGCCAGAAAGTTTTTCTTTTAGTACCTGCGCTATGTCACAATACTGCCTTCTTGCCTCCATGTTTACAGGTGAGAAATCAGCACTTAATCAAATTGAACTTCCTTTGTATGTAATGGTTCTTTTTTCTTTGGCTGCCTTCAGTATTTTCTCTTTGTCTTGAGCATTGAATAATTTGACAAGTATATGTCTTGGTGTTGGCCTATTGGGATTTATACAATTTGAGGTGCACTGCCCTTGCTGAATACATACATCCTTCTAGCTTAATAGGTTTTGGATATTTTCAGCCATTATTTCCTCCAAAAACTCTTTTGTCCCCCTTCCCTTCTCTTCTTCTTCTGGGGTGCCTATAATGCATGTGTTTGTGCATTGAGTGTTATCATTCAAATCCCTAAGTCCCTGCTGGGCTTTTTCTATCTTTTTATCTATCCATTCTACAATCTGTTTGATTTCAGATGTACTGTCTTCCACATTACTAATTCTTTCCCCTGCTTCTTATCTGCTGATATTTGTTGAGAATGTATTTTTGATTTCTTGAATCATGCGATTCATCGCCATCATATCCATTATCTTTTTGCATATGTTTACACTTTCTTCAGTATGTTCTCCAAGTGTTTTCTTTTTTTATTCATTTTGTAAAAAATATTACATTAAAAAATATGAAGTCCCATTCAACCCCACCTCCCGCACCCCCCACTCCCCCCAGAGCAACACTCTCTCCCATCATCATGACACATCCATTGCATTTGGTAAGTACATCTCTGGGCATCGCTGGCCCTCATGGTTAATGGTCCACATCATAGCCCACACTCTCCCACATTCCATCCAGTGGGCCCTGGGGGGATCTACAATGTCCCGTAATTCTCCGTGAAGCACCACCCAGGAAAACTCCAAGTCCTGAAAATGCCTCCACAACTCATCTCTTCCTCCCATTCCCCGCACCCAGCAGCCACCTTGGCCATCCTTCACACAACAATGCTGCATTTTCTCTGTGGACATTGGATTGGTTGTGTCCATTGCACATCTATGTCAAGAGGAAGTTTAGATTCCACATGGATACTGGATGCAATCCTCCTGTTTTCAGTTGTAGGCACTCTAGGCTCCATGGTGTGGTGGTTGACATTCTTCAACTCCATGTTAGCTGAGTGGGGTAAGTCCAATAAATCAGAGCATAGGAGCTGAAGTCTGTTGAAGTTCAGGGCATGGCTATCATATTGTCAGTCCAGAGATTCAAATCCCCTAGATATATCTGAAACCCCAACACCAACTACAATTCCAGTAAAGTAGCAGGAAAGTCTTTTGAAAAGAGATCCCATCTGAGACCAGTTCCATCATGCAGAAACACCAGCTCCAAAGAAGGGCCAACTGACATGGCATTGAACCCCATCTGCCATGACCATAGAACCCGTGAGTCTCTTTAGCCCTCAAAAGAACCAATATCTGGGGTTGTATCTACTTTATCTGTCTCTGAGACTCTCTGCTCAGGTGTGCATAAAGGCAATCCTTCTGACAACCTCCAGACTCTTTTTTAGAGACTCATATCCATATAAACTCATTTCTCCTTTCCATTTCCCCCTTACATTAGGTCAAGCAGCATTTTAAAGTCGTGTTATTATATTTAGACAGGGATATTCTGCTGATCTGCATTGAACCTTTAATTCAAGGGCATTTTCTAGTTGCATCATCAGCTGGTATTTGGTAGTGATCCCTTGGTGCCAGGGAGGCTCATCTCCGGGTGTCATGTCCCATGCTGGGGGAAATGCACTGCATCTACATGCTGAGATTGGCTTCAAGACTGGCCACATTTGAGTAACATGAAGGCTGTCAGGAGGAAACTCCCAGGCACAGTGCTGCTCTAGGTCTTGTTCTTATTTCAGGCGTATAGGCTCACAAGCATAGTCATTAGTATCAGGAGCCCACTGTTGGACCCTCACTCCTTCCTGGTTCTTACTGTTGCACCTGGAAGACTGCTGCTGCTCCCCTAGGGACCATGACAGATTACCCCTGGCCAGGAACCCAGTACCCCCCCCAGCTGTTCTTTTTAATTGTTTCCACTATGCGTATATCCTAACATTACCATGCACCCTGGACATATGCCCTGTATAACTAATTACCTGTCAACCATAAATAGCCTGTCCATAACATCCCATATCAGTATTCCTCCGTCGCCATTGTTGAACCACCCTGTGATCCAAAACTTCCTGAAAAGTGAAGCCCAATATAATATCAGGTTCCCTTACTAGTAAAATGGAATATAGCAATAAGTTTAAAGGTTAGATATAGAATATGTATTGATTTAGAAAAATTCTACATCCTATCTTTTTCTTTTCTTTTTTCCTAATTATTGAGCTTCTCTTCACAAGAGTTTTAGATCACAGTAATTCATATATACAATATACAGTACTCCCACACATCCACCATGAAACCTTTTCCCTTCCACAGCGATAATCTTTAAACTTATTCATATCATATTTACTGAAACTGATGTACAGACTCTGAAACAATAGCTTTCAAACAAGGTGACATCTATGCTTATATTAAGGTCCCTACTTTAGGATATACAGTTTTCCAAATTTTTTAGTTATCCTATGTTTTACATTATGGTTTACATTATTAGTCTGTCATCCCCTATATATTTTTGGTGTAATATTACATGTTTTATATTCATCCTCGTGTACTCTTGCGAAACTCCTCTCTTGCCCCCACATTTACCTTGGTTCCATCCATTCAACATCCATTTTCCCCTCCCCTTGGGGCCCACAACACCAGCCAATCTCCATTTCCTAAGGAGCCATATCCAGAGATACTTGCAACAGTGTTCAGGGTCTGACTTGCTCAATTGCCGTAATGCCCTCAGAGCCACCCTTTCTCTTGAGAGATACAGTTCCCTCTATTTGATGGCATTAGTCCTCCCCAGGATGTGGGTCCACCCCAGCTCTAACTACTTGGGTCTCTACCCAATGGTACAACCCACACTGGCAAAATGAGCATTCAGACATTCCCCAGGAGTCTGCCCCACATCAGACCATCCCCTCCGAGCATCCTAAACAGGTAACCCTCCTTATTGTATTTTGATATGATTTTCTCAGCATTTTACTCTTAACCAACACCTGACACGCTTCTATGTTCGTATGTTGCCCCTCCCTCCCCCCAATTTTTGGGCAATATTACCCATCCGCCCATCCCCAGCCCCCCTCAAGCCCACAAAGCCCCACCCAAAGGCAATCCCTTGCCCCCATTTTATCTCTTCTTTGTGCTCATACTTACCGCCAGCTCATCATAGATTCCACCCCTGCGGACGTCAGCTCACATCCTTCCTCCATCCCCCGATTTCCTGTAAGCCTATCTTCCAGTCTCTAGCTCTCTGAGGCAGCTTGCTTATTTCATATCATTGAGGTCATATAGTATTTGTCCTTCAATGCCTGGGTTGCATCACTCAACATAAGGTTCTCAAGATTCATCCATGTTATCACGTGTGTTTGTAGTGTATTTGTTCTTAAAGCCGAGTAGTATTCCATTGTGTGTATATACCACATTTTATTGATCCACTCATCTGTTGATGGGCATTTGGGTTGATTCCAACTTTTGGTGAGAGTGAACAATGCTGCTATGAACATTGGTGTGCATATATCAGTTTGTGTCCTTGTTTTCTGTTCTGCTGGGTATATACCCAGGAGTGGTATTGCTGGGTCATATGGCAAATCTATGGTTAGTTTTTTGAGAAACCACCAAACTGTCCTCCAGAATGGTTGGATCCTTCTGCATTCCCACCAGCACTGGATGAGTATTCCCATTCCTTCATATCCTCTCCAGCATTTGTATTCTTCTGTTTTTTCATAGCTGCCATTCTTATGGGAGTAAGATGGTATCTCATTGTAGTTTTGATTTGCATTTCCCTGATAGCTAGAGATTTGGAGCATTTTTATATGCTTTATAGCCATTTGTATTTCTTCTTTGGAGAAGTGTCTGCTTAAATCTTTTTCCCATTTTTTAAATGGGTTGTTTATCTTTTTATTTTCAAGATATAGGATTTCTTTATATATGCAAGTTATAAGTCTGTTATCAGATATATGGTTACCAAATATTTTCTCCCACTGTGTGGGCTCACTTTTTACTTTCTTGCCAAACTCCTTTGAGGTGCAGAAGGCTTTAATTTTGAGAAAGTCCCATTTATCTATCAGTTCTTTTGCTGCTTGTGCTTTTGCTGTGATATTCATGAAGCCATTTCCTATTACAACGTCCTGTAGATGTTTCCCTACACTACTTTCCAAGGTTTTTATGGTCTTGGCTCTTATATTTAGGTCTTTGATCCACCTTGAGTTGATCTTTGTATAAGATGTGAGATGGTAATCCTCTTTCATTCTTCTACATATGGATATCTAGTTCTCCAGGCACCATTTGTTGAATAGGCCACTCTCTCCCAGTTGAGAGGGTTTGGTGGCTTTATCGAATATTATATGGCTATATATGTGAGGTTCTATATCAGAGCTTTCAATTCGATTCCATTGGTCTGTGTGTCTCTCCTTATGCCAATACCATGGTGTTTTCACTACTGTAGCTTTGTAGTGTGTTTTGAAGTCAGGTAGTGTGATTCCTCCAATTTCGTTTTTCTTTTTCAACATGTCTTTGGCTATTCAGGGCCTCTTTCCTTTCCAAATAAATTTCATAGTTAGTTTTTCTAGTTCCTTAAAGAAGGCTGTGTTGATTTTTATTGGGACTGCATTGAATGTGTAGATCCGTTTTGGTAGGATAGACATCTTAATAATATTCAGTCTTCCTATCCATGAACAAGGAATATTCTTCCATTTATTTAGGTCTTCTTTGATTTCCTAGAACAGTCTTGTATAGTTCTTGGTGTATAAGTTTTTTACCTCTTTAGTTAAATTTATTCCTAAGTATTTGATTTTTTTACTTACTATTGTGAATGGTATTTGTTTATTGATTTCCTCCTGATCTTGTTCATTATTGGTGTATAGAAATGCTACTGATTTTTGCGCATTGACCTTATAACCTGTGACTTTACTAAACTCATTTATGAGTTCTAGAATCTTTGTTGTAGATCTCTCAGGATTTTCTATGTATAGGATCATGTCATCTGCAAATAATGAAATTTTGACTTCTTCCTTTCCAATTTGAATGCCTTTTATAGCTGGTTCTTGCCTCAGTGCTCGAGCAAGTACTTCTAAGACAATGTTAAATAGGAACGGAGACAATGGGCATCCTTGTCTTGTTCCTGAGTTTAGAGGGAAGGATTTTAGGATTTCTCCATTGTAAGCAATGTTGGCTGTAGGTTTTTCATATACACTCTTTATCATGTTCAAAAAATTTCCTTGTATTCCAATCTTTTGGAGTGTTTTTATCAAGAAAGGGTGTTGTATCTTGTCAAATACTTTTTCTGCATCTATAGATATAATCATGTGATTTTTTTCCTTCAGTCTGTTTATATGGTGTATTACATTGATTGATTTTCTTATGTAGAACCATCCTTGCATACCTGGAATAAATCCCAATTGGCCGTGGTGTATAATTCATTTAATGTGTTCTTGAATACAATTAGCAAGTATTTTGTTAAGTATTTTTGCATCTAGGTTCATTAGAGAAATTGGTCTGTAATTTTCCTTTCTTGTGGTGTCTTTGTTTGGCTTTGGTACTAGGGTAATGTTGGCATCATAGAAGCAGTTCGGCAATGTTCCTTCTGTTTCGATTTTTTGGAATAGTTTCAGCAGGATTGGTGATAGTTCTTTCTGGAATGTTTTGTAGAATTCACCTGTGAAGCCATCTGGCCCTGGGCTCTTCTTAGTTGGGAGATTTTTAATGACTGATTCTATCGCTCTGCTTGTGATTGGTTTGTTAAGATCATCAATTTCTTCTTTCGTCAATATCGGTTTCTTATGTGTTTCTAGGAATTTGTCCATTTCCTCTAAATTATCATTTTTGTTGGAATATAGTTTTTCAAAGTATCCTCTTATGATAGTCTTTATTTCTGTTGTGTCAGTGGTGATATTGTCTTTCTCATTTCTTTTTTTGTGTATTTGCATCTTCTCTCTTTTTTTCTTTTTTAGTCTCGCTAAAGGTTTGTCAATTTTGTTGATCTTTCAAAAAACCAGCTCTTTGTCTTGTTTATCTTTTCAAGTGCTTTCTTATTTTCTATTTCATTTAGTTCTGCTCTTATCTTTGTTATTTCCTTCCTTCTTCTTCCTGTTGGGTTACTTTGTTGTTGTTTTTTCTAATTCCTTCAAATGTGCAGTTAGTTCTTCAATTTTTGCTCTTTCTTCTTTTTTGATATAAGAGTTTATGGCTATAAATTTCCCTCTCAGTACTGCTTTTGCTGCATCCCATAAATTTTGGTATGTTGTGTTATCATTATCATTTGTTTCAAGGTAGTCATTGATTTCTTTTGAGATTTCCTCTTTGACCCACTGTTTTTCTAAGAGTGTGCTGTTTAATTTCAAAATCGTGGTGTGAAATCTGGGCCTCTGTCCCTTGCAAATTTCCAGCTTGACTCCACTGTGGTCAGATATATTGTTTTGTATGATTTCCATCTTTCTGAATTCATTGAGCCTTTCTTTGTGGCCTAGCATATGATCTATCTTGGAGAATGATCCATGTGCGCTTGAGAAAAATGTATATCCTGCTGTGTTTGGGTGTAATGATCTATATATGTCCATTAGATGCAGCTCCTCTAATATACTGTTCAAATGTTTTGTTTCTTTAGTGATTCTCTTTTGAGATGTTCTGTCCAGAGTTGATAGTGGTGTATTAAAATCCCCCACTATAATTGTAGATGCATCTATTGTTTCACTTAGTTTTTCCAGTGTTTGCCTCATGTATTTGGAGGCACCCCTGTTAGGAGCATAAATATTTATGATTGTTCGATCTTCTTGGCAGATTTTCCCTTTCACTAAAATGTAGTATCCTTCTTTCTCTCACAATTGTTTCACATTTAAAGTCTATTTTGTCTGATATTAATATAGTTACTCCTATCTTTTTTTGGTTACTGTTTGCTTGTATGATTGTTTTCCAGCCATTCACTTTCAATCTCCATGCATCTCTGGGTTTAAGATGTGTCTCTTGTAGACAGCATACGGATGGGTCATATTTCCTTATCCAATGTCCCAGTCTGAATCTTTTGATAGGTGAGTTTAATCCGTTGATATTCATTGTTATTACTTTCAAGGAATTGTTTGTGTTAGCCATATTTTGATTGTATTTGTGTTTTTCATATTTTGTATTCTTTTTTCCTTCTATTTTTCTCTTTTTTTTTTGCTCTTATACTCTCCTCCAAGTCTGCCTGTCCTGTTTTTTCCTTTCTTCCTTCAGAACTCCCTTTAGAATTTCTTGAAGGGGAGGTTTCTTGTTGGTATACTCTTTCAGTTTCTGTTTATCTGCGAATATTTTGATCTCTCCATCATGTTTGAATTCTAGTTTAGCTGGATAGAGTATTCTTGGTTGGAAATTTTTTTTCCTTTAGTACCTTGACTCTATCATACCACTCCCTTCTTGCCTCCATGGTTTCAGATGAGAAATCAGCACTTAATCTTATGGAGATTCCCTTGTATGTGATGGTTTTCTTTTCTCTTGCTGCTTTTAGGATTTTCTCTTTGTCTTGAGCATTGGATAATTTGAAAAATGTATGTCTTGGGGTGGGCCTGTTGGGGTTTATGACTAGTGGATTGCGCTGTGCTTCTTGGATATGTACATCTGTCTCTTTCAGTAGATTTGGGAAGTTTTCAGCCATTATTTCCTGCAACACTCCTTCTGACCCCTTTCCCTTCTCTTCTCCTTCTGGAATGCCTATAATACGTATGCTTGAGCATTTTACATTGTCATTCAGGTCCCTGAGTCCTAGCTGGATTTTTTCTATCTTTTTATTGACCCCTTCCACTATCTGTTTGATTTCTGATGTACTGTCTTCCACATCACTAATTCTCTGCTCTGCCTCTTCTAGTCTGCTGATATTGGCTGCAAGTGTATTTTTGATTTCTTGAACTGTGGTGTTCATTCCCATCATATCTGTTATCTTTTTGCATATGTCTGCAATTTCCCTTCCAAGTGTTGTCTTCCTGTTGTTAACCTCTTTCATTACTTCATCAAATTTGTCTGTCATAAATGTTTTGAGATCTTTCGTTGCTTGTACGAAGTTCTACTCCCCTTCCTGATTTTTAATTTGTTGATTGGATTCAGCCATGTTTTCCTGATTACTGGTTTGATTTGTAGTTTTTTGTTGCTGTCTTGTCATCATTTCATCTTGACAGGTTTATTCAGTTCCTTAGCTTCTTTTTCTACTCTTGGAGATTAGTTAGCTGTTGTTTTTGCGTAAGTGTTATATCTTCTCTTTGTCACTTTGTTCTTCTTATTCTAATTTCTTGTTGCTGGTTAGGTTCACTTTAGAGGAAAGTGTTAGTGCCGGGGAAAGGCAATTGTGTAAGCAAGGAAAACGTGTAAAGTAGTATTGGTGATATATGTTAACAAAGCAAGAATATGAGATCTGGGAGGATGGAGGTTAGATTCGTGTAAATTGTGTAGAGTTATAGCAGTAGGTAGAGTACCTATAATGAGGTAGATGACTGAATACGGGAGGAATACAGTATGTGCTAAAAAGCTATTGTTTTCATGAGAGAGGGAAAGAGAAAAGAAAGGTAATAGTTTCAAGAGTGGATAACAGACAGAACACAAAACAGAGGTATTAGAAATTAAGAGTTAGACACTTTGTGGATCAAAGAAAGGGAGGTGGGAGGTGGAATATAGGAGAGGCAGTAGATGATGGCGGTTATGAAGATGTAGGGGAAAGGGGATAGTGTTGGTAGCCTAAATCAGTTCACACAGAAACGAGGCAGTGGAGGATGAGAAAACCCAGCAAATGTGAGGTGTTCCCTGCTGCACTTATTGTATAATTGAGTTAAAATGAAATAAGTAGAAAAAAAAATTTTAAAAAACCCTAAATAATTTTAAAAAAGACTTTAGGGGATACACTGGGAGAAAAGACTGGGGGATAATGTAATAGTACCAATCAGGACATTTTAAAAAAGTAAAAAAATAAGGTAAAATGAAAATAAAAACAAAACAAAATGAAATGATAAAGAAAAAACGCAAACATTGAAGGCCAGGGCATTCAAGGATCTCAGATGGCCCTCAGGGCATGATGGATTCAGGGGTGGATAGTCTGAGTTATTGAAGACTCAAGAGGTGTGAGTCTTAGGTATGGGCCACCAGAGTTTAGGGGATTCAGACCTGGCAACCTCAAATCTGGTCAACAGGAAGCCTAGGAGCCCCGCAGTGTAACACAGCCCTCAGGGAGCCCCGCAGCTGGGTGTCAGCCTTATGGGGGAAGTCAGATCCACAAACTCTATATTATGTCTGAACCCTGCAATTCACTTACTCAGTAGGGTTTGTTTTAGTGGGTAAATCGACAATTCAGCTTTTGGACAGCTCCCACCCTGTGATTCCGAAAAATGGCCAGCTGAGGGCACCTCTACACCACAGGCAATTTATTGAAGCAGATCTGAAGCCCACCGTGGGCTGGGCTCTGGTTGGAAATGCCAAAAATGGATTCCAAAACCGGAATTCCCAAGCTTCGTGAAATAATCCCCAATCGGCTTCCTGACATGTCCCTCTCCCTCACTGCACCCTGAAACTACCTCCCAGTTACGTCCCTTTATTACTAAGAATCTAATTCCATTGCAGATCAGCAGCCCGGCCTGGGGGGCGGGGCTCCAGGCAGAAGCACTATTATTTGTGTCCGCAATCAAAAATTCCCCCGCTTCACAAAAAACCGTCTGTCTCCCCAAATCGACCTGCAAAGGCGTCCATTCCCTCAACCTCCCAACAGCCCACCCAGGATTCACGAACTCCCCAGCACTGCAGAGCCGCCAAAAGCACAGCCCGAGCGCCGATACCGTGGCTCCACCGCCCCCCCAAGGAGTGAGCAACCCATCTGCCAGTCTCACCTCCGGGCAATAGAAGCCAAATTATATCTTGTAGACCAATCCTCTCCGTTACCTTTCCACCAAATTGATGTCCAGACACTTCCTGCCCCACAAAAATCCTGAAAAAGCCTGGCCTCAGAGAACCACCAGTGGTGCCCAGCCTCCTCTTCCCAGGAGAGACCGCAAGGCAAGTTCACTGAGCCACCATCTTGCCCCTTCTCCCCCCTGAACCAGTGTTTAGGTCCTTGCCTGTGTTGCATGAAGGAATTTGAGAAACACACCATAGGGTAGGCAAGGGAGTAAAGAGTTCTTTAAGAAATGGAAAAAAAAAGATCGTTATATGGGTGTGTACTGTGCTACAGAGTGAGATGTGTGCCACCTCTCTGGGGATTTCTGGTTTGATTGTCTATCTTAGGGAGTTAAGGTTTATTCTGATTGGTGTATTTATGACAAAGTGGGGAGGTTTCATTGAGTGGTTTGGTTTTTAGGAGTTTCTGTCCAGTGGCAATTAGATTTTGGCTAGTGTTCTTGAGGACAATAGCTAGTGTGAGGTGTTTACAAATGTATGTGGGCAGTGATAGTAGAGCCCATTCTGTTTTTCTTTCTTTCTGCCATATGAGAATGTTTCAGGTTACATTCTAAGTATGCAACTGCTGGGTTAGAGATTCCACTTGCCTTTTAATAACTTGATTGTATGAACTTGGCTGTGCCTCAGGACTTGGTTCCAGGTAATGTTTGTGTAACTCATTGTGTTTTCTGCCTCTCCTCCTTAGGTTCTGAGAAAGCCTAGCATTGTCATTAATTTTAGCCATTCTTGTGAGGATATAGTTGTTTGGAATTGTGGTTTTCATCTGCAATCCAAGATAGATTTTTTTCAGGGAGTGGCCTTTTTTAAATTTATATTTTGTTGTCTTATTTTTTTTAAAGATACATAGATCACAAAAAATGTTTCAGTAAAAAGTTTAAGAGGTTCCCATATACCCCACACACCCACATTTCTCTCCTCCCACATCAACAACCTCTTTCATCTTTGTGTCACATTAGCTACAATTGGTGAATACATTTTGGAGCACAGCTGCACCACATGGATTGTAGTTTACGTTGTAGTCTGCAATCTCCCCCATTAGATTCAGTGGGTTATAGCAGGATATATAATGTCCAGTATCTGTCCCTGCAATATCATTTAGGACAACTCCAAATCCCAAAAATGCTGCCACATCACATCTATTCTCAGCAACTACTGTGGCCACTTTCTCCACATCAATGATACAATTTCTTCCCTTGTTAGTCACAATAGTTTTATACTAGAACTTGTTCACCTGATAAGCACATGATAGATATTTAAGGTCTATAATCTCAATTCTTTTGGTGCCATTGTCTCAGCTATCCACACTGCTATTTTCCAAACAGTTGGCTTGCCTTTGATACCTGGGCTGCTACCACACATGCCTCAAAGTGGTTTTCATTGATAAATAAGAATATTTTGTCTAATGATTTTTTCTGTTTTTGAAATTATCATTTAAAAGATACATAGATCACACAAAATGTTACATTAAAAATATGAGGTTCCCATATACCCCTACTCCCCACTCTACCCCTCAGTCCTCCCTCATCAACAATCTTTCATCAGCACAGCACATTCATTGCATTTGATGAATATATTTTGGAACACTGCTACACAGCATGGATTATAGTTGACATTGTAGTTTATGTTCTAATGGTTTTAATGCTAAAAGTAATCTGTTTCTAGGTATTAGCAAGGCTGATCGTTCTCCACTCAACCCATAGCAATCCGGTGGGGACTTTCCACCATCCTTGGAGCTCTTTGAGTTATTTTGCTGCCTGTGATCACATTGTAAATTCCTCTTCATTCTAACTACTGAGACACCTGGGCCCTCTTTATAAGGTCTCCAGTAATCCAGATTAAGATCCACGTTCATTCATTTGGTTCACAACTCAAATAAAATATTATATTCAAGAGATCTTATTAGCAATGGCTTTATACCCATAAATAAGCAGTTTAAGATTAAGAGCATGTGTTTGTTCTCATTTATAATTCAACCTTTTTCTTGCCTTCATACTTCTATCCCTAGTAAAATTTAGGCTTAGAGTTTTCACTGAAGCATGGAATATGCTTGGCTCAGGATTGTTGTGAGTGGGATTCCTGAGGAGTTATTATTCCAGTTGAAGATTTCCAGAAACCCAGCTTGTATCAGGTTTAGTTGAGACAATTCAGAGATGATCTTAATCTTGTCTTGAAAGTCTCCAGTAGGAATTACATTAACTTCCAGTAAGAATTACAATTACAGTTGCTCTCATTCATGACCCTCTTATTATAGGAATCAAATCTGGTCAATTTACTATTCCTAACTCAATGCTCCATGCTACTGTCTATTTTTCCTTAGATCTGCTTGCAAATAACTTAATTCTACTGACAATCTAGTCTCACTGTCTGACCCTGGAGAAAACCAACCTCAGTTGATTAACATTTCATACATTTATTGTCAATATTTTGTTAAGATTTACTTCTCTTCCCATCCCCCCCACCCCACACCTGTTGTCTGTTCTCTGTGTCTATTTGCTGCATCTTCTTTGTCCGCTTCTGCTGTTGTCATCAGCATGGGAATCTGTGTTTCTTTTTGTTGTGTCATCTTGTGCCAGCTATCTGTGTGGGAGGCGCCATTTTTAGGCAGGCTGCAGTTTCTTTCATGCTGGGCGGCCCTCCTTATGGGGGGCACTCCTTGCGCATGGGGCACCCCTATGCAGGGGACACCCCTACGTGGCACGGCACTCCTTGCACATATCAGCACTGCACATGGGCCAGCTCCACACGGGTCAAGGAGGCCCGGGGTTTGAACCGCAGACCTCCCATTTGGTAGATGGACACCCTAAACACTGGGCCAAATCCGCTTTGCTCCAATATTTTTTTTTGCTTTCCCCTAGTTCTTCTCCATTTATTCTTTTTTTGTCTTTATTTGTTTTTTTAATGTAACATTAAAATGTTACATTTAAAAAAATGAGGTCCCCATATACCCCCCCAACCCCCTCACCCCAATCCTCCCATAACAACCTCCTCCTCCATCATCATGGGACATTCATTGCACTTGGTGAATACATCTCTGAGCACTGCTGCACCACATGGTCAGTGTCACATTATAGTTTACACTCTCCCCCAGTCCACTGAGTGGGCCATGGGAGGACATACAATGTCCAGTAACTGTCCCTGCAGTACCACCCAGGACAACTCCAAGTCCTGGAAATGCCCCGACATCACATCTCTTCTTCCCACTCCCTACCCTCAGCAGTTATCATGGCCACTTTCTCCACATCAATGCTACATTTACATCCATTACTAATCACAATAGTTCCAGAATAGAATATCAGTAAGTCCACTCTAGTCCATACTCTATTCCTCCATTCTGTGGACCCTGGAATGGTTATGTCCACTCCACCTCTATATCAAGAAGGTGCTTATATTCTACTTGGATGATGGATTCAATTCTCCTGCTTGTATTTGTAGGCACTTTTGGCTCCCTGGTTGGTGGTTCACCTTCTTCATCTCCCTGTTAGCAGGCTGGGGTAAATGCAATAAACCAGAGTGCAGGAGTTGCAAGTCTGTTGAGGCTAAAGGCCTGGCTATCACTTGGACAGTCCAGAGATTCAGGTTCCCTGCATATACACTAAACCCCAGTGCCAACCACAGGTCCATTAAAAGTAACAGAGGAGGCTTGTGAACAAAGATGAGTCCAACTCCATCACAGTCAGGAACACAAACACCAAAGCAGGGCCAACTGACATGGCACTGAATTCCATCTGAAATGACCATAGAACCTGTGGGTCTCTGTAGCCCTCAGAAGAACCAATACCTGGGGTTGTATATACTTTAGCTGTCTCTGGGACTCTGCTGAGGTGTGCCTAGAGGTGACCCCTCTGATGACTTCCTGACTCTTTTTTGGAGATTCATAGCCATATAAACTCATTTGTCCTTTCCATTTCCCCATTTTTATACTGGCTTATCTGTGAACCTATCAATTTGTGAAAGTTCTTTTTATTTTTCACATATGAACTTCATATCAGTTATCTATTGGAAATAGTCTCTCACTTCCTCATCTCTCTCTCTCTCTTTCTCTCTCTTTCTGGTTTGCATTTCTCCCAGTGTTTTTTTTTTTTTAATAAACTATGTTTTTAATTTTTATTCAGTAAAATTCAGAATATGTCACTCATATTTAATGATATTTAATTAAGAAATAATTCCTACTCAATGTCATCATATCTGAAATTATGAAGCTTCACATTAGCTTCACAAATTATGAAGCTACAATCCACTTGGAATGGATTTTTTGTGTAGTCTAAGGTAGGAATAACACAGTTTTTCTCCTTCTAAGATAGGTATATATTTTTTGTTGTTATTTATTAATATATTCTGCTTCCATCCTGTGGTAGTCAGTTACCATTGTCAACTTGCTAGGTTATGGTATCCAGTTGTTTGGCCAAGCAAATATATTTCTAATTTTTTGTAAGGGTATTTCATGGATGAATTTGCATTTATAATCAGTTAAGTGCACTATGGTTGATTGCATCTATGATCAACAAAGAAGCTTACCCTCAACAACATGGGAACACCCTTCATCTAATCTCTTGGCAGTAATAAAAGCCAGAATTGTAGATTTTAGAGGTCAGAAAGAAGACTGTACTTCAGCTGACCAATATCTCCTGGGGATTCAACTTCACCTGCTTCATAGTTTTCATCTAACAATTGTGTGAGACAATGCCTGTAATAAATCTCTTAATATATGTAGGTATATACCCTATCAATTCTATTTCTCTGCAGAGCTTTGCATGGGAACCCAGTGACCAGAGTGCCCCTTCCCTTAAATGAGAACAGTTTGAGGCATATAACCACCTGGCCTAGCATGTATACTTACAAGTTAAAAGATTATCCTGAGAACTCTAACATTCCACTTCCTTTTCCTTCTTCTTTGCCAGGTGCTAATTTCATACTTCAATTGGCAGCCATTGAGATCTCTCCTGTTCCTAAGTCCCAACAGAACTCATGTCTATTTACCTGATGCATTCTTTGATCTTCCTGATGGTCCAAACTGTACCCTTCACAGTTGGGTGGAAACACCCTGATTCATACATTCCCAGTGGAATTTGTTTCACTTTTGCTATAGATTAAGTGCTTATGTATGTATGAAACTATTTATGGACATTAATTTTACCCAATTATTTATTTTGTTTAAATTAATCCCTCTCTCAATTACTGTAACTGTTTGTTATGTCCTGATAATAAGTATAAACAATCAAGCTTCACCTTTGTCTACAAGATTGTTTCACTATTTTTTCTCAGATTTCATTAGTTAGTTTGTAATTATTTATTATTAATAAAGCTCCTAGAAAAGCAGTAACAAAATAGGTTACTTTTATTCATTTTGTAAAATACAATAAGAACCATGAAAAATACGTATTATTAAATCATTGTAACCAGTCTCTTCCTGATTTAACTTTTAATTATCTTCAATTTACCATGTATTCTATAGAGTTTAAAAATATTTTTGGTTCTTTCTAATTAAATTATCTGAAATTTTGATTTTTGGCTAATACATAGTAAAAAACTACCCTCATGAAATTGTAAATACTATTTGGATGCAGAATTTTTCATGTTAATCTGGGACTTTATTAAAATTAGCAGCTAATGGATATACATAGCATATATATATGTATATACACACACACCTTGTGATATCTTTGGGAGAGTAAGATAATATTAATGTACAAATTCTTCAAAATATATCATGGTTGTATTACAGTTGACATTTTATCAGCTAATATAGAGTCAATGTTCTATTTTCATAGGAATTTAATAAATATCATTTTGAACTTTTAAGTATAACCATAATATCTATATTTTAATAGAATTTTATTGATTGTAATTAAACAGTACAGCCTTAATGGAGGTCTCATAAATGGCAAGTTCTGCCTCAAATGCTAAATTCTCTAGAAGACACTTTTTTCTTACCCAGCTACATGTTAAACAGTAAGGTGTTTTCCTTTCTTCAGAGCAATTGTTATAACCTTGCTTCTCAAACTACAAATTAAGTGATTGCCAAGTGATGTAAACACAGGGTACAAAAGTAAGAAAAGACTCCTGTGCAGGGCAGCAAGCCTGCATGGGGTAGCACTCCGCTAGGCCGGCGCTCCGTGTGGGCCAGCTTGCCACATGGGCCAGCTTGCCTTCACCAGGAGGCCCTGGGCATCGAGCCCTGGGCCTCCCATGTGGTAGACGGGAGCCCAAGTGCTTGGCCACATCTGCTTCCCTGTAGTCTTTGTTCTGAGTGGCCAAGTGCCCAGATAAAAGTTGTGGATACTGGGAAACGGACTTGGCCCAGTGGTTGGGGCGTCCGTCTGCCACGTGGGAGGTCCAGGGTTCAAACCCCGGGCCTCCTTGACCCGTGTGGAGCTGGCCCATGCGCAGTGCTGATGCGTGCAAGGAGTGCCATACCACGCAGGGGTGTCCCCCCCATGGGGGAGCCCCACGCGCAATGAGTGCGCCCGTAGGGAGAGCTGCCCAGCGCAAAGGAGAGTGCAGCCTACCCAGGAATGGCGCCGCCCACACGTCCCGTGCTGCTGAGGACAATAGAGGCGGACAAAGAAACAAGATCCAGCAGGTGGACACAGAGAACAGACAACCGGGGGAGGGGGGTATTTAAATAAATAAATAAATCTTTAAAAAAAAAAAAAAAACAAAAGTAAGAAAATATTATTCAGATTGGGTGTTGTTTTGCTGCTGGTGTCATGTACACCACAAGTGGGGAACAATAAAATACATTAACAGAAAGCAAGTGTGATGAGCAGGTGGAAAAGTTTCTGTTCTTCTAAGGGAAGAAATCTTTAAAATGGAGGTCAGAATGAAACAATAAGATAAAGGGAAAAGAAGGAAAAAAGTGATAGAAATGAAGAAAAAGTCTCCTGCAGTATTGTACTATTAGTGAGGGAGAATCTCACAACTGGGAAGAAGTCAAAAAGGAATTGGTCATTTATGTGTGGACTCAGGTCAATGTGGCAAAGAAATTAACATAGTTCCCATGAAGAAAGAACAGCAATTCATGATTGCACTGCTGACTTGATATCAGTTCTATTGTCCATGAGTAATAAGAAACTTGGTGGGGTAAACCAATGACCAAATAGTGATTATAGGACATAACAATCCAGTGAGCATGGCACCAAAAAGATCAATTTATACCACACAGGCAGTAAAGGAGATAGTGATATTTCCAGCCAAATCCTCCTACAGAAGCAAGGAGGCAATGCTGCTCATGTATCTGACATCCACAAAGGATAAATAGGAAAGAAAAAAATACATTGTATAATGAAGGATTAAGCTTCTCTGGAAATTAAAAATGAGTGCAAGGTTACCAAAAATATCATCACATAAAAGCTGAAGAGTAAAAAGTGTATAATCCCAAATTCTTCTAGATTGTCCAAACCCAGGAAAGTCATGTAAGTTATAGTGGAGATATTTTCTCTTTGGCACTTTTTCACCTGTGTTCAGCAGTTAAAATAGAACCTTCTAGGGTAAGGTAATTTAAAATTACTTCTTTCCAGAACAACCTGTTGCCACATAGCAAGGGTTACTAACATTGTCCTGTATGACCAATGATGCTATTCACCAATAAACTATCCAAGATATAAACTGGCATTCTGAATTCTAGTAGTATGCCATCATCTTTCAGATTGCGTGTCCAAAATGCCTAGAAAATATTTCAGATAAGAAAATTAGCTAGATGAATGTTTATAATTTTAGTAATTTAACCTTTAATCTTCCATACATGTCAACCTCTGGGTATCTAATTCATATTTTATATTTTTACCTTTACTGTGGTGACACATAAATGAGTTTATCTTTTATGACTCACTCATAAATTGTGCAAGAGCAAACCAAACTGTATTATAGTGGAGATAAGTCTCAAAATGCTCACCAATTTCTTTTCCTAATTCTATTTTTCTCATATTATGACAAATGCCATCCTACAAGGTATTTTAGGAAGGACTTCACAATTTCAGGTGGAAGTTATTAAAATATGAAATATTTCAAGATTTTTCATACAGCCCCTGAATATTGCTGGGGAAACTCACTTGTCACTTTTCAGTAGTCTTTCAATATAGCACACAACTTTTTAAAATCTACTAGAAACAGTTTCTCTTCTATCAATTTTAACCTTGGTGACATAACCCTTGCAGAAACATGAGAACCCAGTGTATGTGATGGTTCAAGCTTAATCTTATATATACGCACACTACCCAGTTGCAGTCATCATCTACATATCCCTTCTATTATGATCATCCTCAGCCACTTCCATTAATTCTTTTACATACCTAAATCAGCATAGTCCATTGAACTTAACTTCCAAATTAACATAGAATCTACACTATAAATGGTCTAAAGTCATTCTTGAATAAATGATATATACAACAGTTAAAATTATATTACAGTACAGATACAAAAGGATGGGTAAAAACCAATGTTGTGGTATGTATTAGAATGTTTTTTTTTTAAAGCCTGAATTATATTGAATTTGCAAATCATTTTGTGGAGGTATTTTAGATTTACAAATTTGATTTTTCCAATATAGGAAGCTGTTATATCTCTTTATTGTATGTGTATAGCCCACTATTTAAATGGTAGTTTTTCTCTACACAACTGTAAGAAAATTATTTTAGTTTTGGTTAGGTAACTTGTTTGTTAGATAATGCCAATTTTTGGAATTTGACAATGTTTATATTGTTATTTCATTGTTTCTAGTAATAATTTCAATCATTTAATAACCTTTTGTCCTTTTAGGTAGAAACTTGAAATCCTTCCTATGACTAATATAATTTTTGGCAAATTGTATTTGTCATTAATGGGGAAAATAAAATTTTATGTATGGAATTTTTTCATTTCAGTTATTTATGGTCAACTCTATTTCTATTTGGTTCATTTTAAAAATTTCTCTTATTTTCTGATATAAGCAACTTATGCATTCATTGATTTATTGATATATTTTAGTTCTTTTCCTTTATTTTCTTTTACCTTCTTGAGCATATTGAAGGATATTTTAAAAAATATGTTAGTCTGGAATATCTCATGTGGTCTTTTCATTTTTTGGCTTTTGGATTCTCATCTTGTTCCTGTGTTTAGGTCAACTTTTCTTATTTCTTATCATCTTTATTTACACATTGTACATTTTAATATTTTAAAGTGATTTACTCATACATAAAGTGATTTATGTATGACTGATTCATAAAGTTTTATCCATTTAGTGGTTAGTAATTATCGTAAGTGTGCCGAGCTAAGCAAAATAAACACAATGAATAGTCTTTGTCAATTTGCTCTGAGTTGGCTGGGGCTCTCTTTCAATGTTTATTCCCTCTGTCATAAAATTCTGCCTGGAGAGATTGTGAAGTACAGAGTATCCTCTTTATTTTCAGCCTGCATCCTCTCATGGGTACAAGCTTGCTCATGGTATTAGGGATCTTAGAAATGCCCTCATTTACAGGAATTTGAATGTCCCCTCTACTTGACATGAAAGAGACTATAAAATATGATATAAAGCACATAATCTACTTGAATCAGGCCACTGTAACTTAATTGTTCCTTACACTGCCTTAGCTGCCAGCAATCTACAACTGCCTGCCGAGTTAGTTCTGGGAAGACAAGCCCATGAGGAATCTCCTTATTCAGGCTGCCATTGGCTAGATTTGCAGGAATATCCAGGCATCCCAGTATACAATTGAGGGTTATTCTGTGTGCTAGTTTGTAGTTATATGTTTGACATAAAACATTTTAAAAGTATAATTCATTCCTATAGATGTAAACCCATTGTATGTAGGGCCTTTTGATGGGGTTACTTCAGTTAGAGTGTGATCAACCTCAATCAGGATGGGTCTTAATCCTCTTTCTGGAGTCTTTTATAAACAGAATGAGGGAAGCAGATTTGGCCCAGTGGATAGGGTGCCCATCTACCACATGGGAGGTCCATGGTTCAAACCCCAGGCCTCCTTGACCCACTGGCCTATGCACAGTGCTGATGCACACACAGAGTGCCATGCCACACAGGGGTGTCCCCCACACAGGGGAGCCCCATGTGCAAGGAGTGTGCCCCATAAGGAGAGCTGTCCAGTGTGAAATAAATTTCAGCCTGCCCAGGAATGGCGCCACACACCCAGAGAGCTGGCACAGCAAGATGACACAACAAAAACAAAAAAGAAACGCAGATTCCCATGCCACTGACAACAGAGGCAGACAAAAAAAAAAGGACATGCAGCAAATGGACACAGAGAACAAACAACTGGGGCAGGGGGGAAGGAGAGAGAAATAAACATAATAATAAAATAAAATAATAAATAAATGAATAAATAAACAGAATGAAGAGAGAGAGAGGAGAGAAGGAGTGAGAGAGGGGAAACAGAGGAGAGAGAAAGAGAGAAAGAGTGAGAGAGATGGGCAGAGGCAGAGGCAGATGGAGAAAGAAATCTAAGGGAGCATGAAGGAATATATTAGAAACCATTATCTAAACCATGGCCATAGGATGTCTTGGTTACAATGCACATTTACTGTGGAATCAAGGTGGCAGACTACTTGTATTCATTATGAAAAATTTGAAAGAATTTTTATCTATAAATTAGCACATATGTATGTATCAATAATGTAATATGTTAGCAATGAACTCACATAAAGTGTCCAAGTATGTTCATCAGACATTTTCAATTTCTTATAAACTTGTAACTTTTCAAAATAAAATGGAGAAAAAATATGAACAAGTAAATGATACATGAAAATATGTCTCACACACTAACCCCAAACTCACATCTCTTCAACTCCCTATTCACGTGGAAAGAACAGACATTCTAAATCTTAATATAGGCACTGTGAGCTTTTGAAAAATATTATATTCACATTTAAACATAAGAATTTGATTATATAGACTTTCAGGTGTTTACAATTGTCTTGTTTTTCTCTACTAAAAATGTAGATTTGTGAATTTTTACATCTTTACACATTTTCTCCTGTTTTCTTTTTGTGTGTGTGATTTTCTTGCATTATATATATATGTTTTGGAATTTGTACTTTTAATCTCTAATGCTTTGAATATCAGTTTTACACTTTAATGTTTTGAACAATAGAGATGGGTGCTGTATTATAAAATATGATGAAATGCCATTATGCTTCCTCGCAAGGCATTTTGAAACCTCTCAACTGTTGGAATTTCTTTTTATTTTATCAATTTGGAATCATAAATCATGACTTATTTAAATAAAAGCACATCCCCACAATTTCTGGATTAGCAAAATAAAGTTTCTGCTAAACTAAAGAATTGTAGAGTAGAAATGACAGTTCCAATCCTTTTATGGCTATCAGGATCCTTTAGTTTTCTCTTTAGGAAGCTGAGCACATGGCTCTAATTCCCCAGGAACAGACAAGAACACTGCAGCTCCAATCTTTATATCATCATCAAGACACCTGGAAAGACTGGATGAGGTAGGGCAGAAGAATAAGTGTGCAAGAGTTTCTCCTGAAAGCAAGTCTAAAAAATTCCACTTACTATGTATTTGAAAGTGTTGAGTTACATGACTACTCCACTCTAGTCAGGAAGGTCTGGAAGCATTGACTTTGAGACAACTCTTGGAAGGCAACTAGCACTGACAGACATCACATATATTTTTGAGTTTCTCTTTTCATTAAGTATATGTATAAAATGTGATATTCAAAAGTAAAAATATCTTTAAAGTATATTTATTGTTACACAGACTGAAGTATTTGAAAATCATTAAGCTTCTGTAAAATGGCCTCTAGCTTTGAATTTTCATTTGTTGTTTTGGTAAATTACTAATTACCTACTGAAATTTATTCAGCTTCTCTGTTATGGAGATACGCTAGCAACACCTCATCCAAAGGTTGACAGCACACATAAATTCCAGCCTAGAAGATCCAATATCTACCATACCTTGTAGTTAACTGTAGAAATATGATATTACCTCAGCAAAGCCTAAGGAGATTTTATTATATGAGATATATGAGTTGGGTCATAATCATATTAAAAAGATGAACGATCTCTACATTCTTTTACACAATAGCCAGGCAAGAGCCAAATTTTCATTTTTGTTCCACCATAAACCATATGTTTAAGAGCAACAATTCTGGGTATAAAAATGAGATAGAAAGCTAGTATAAATATTAATGCACATAGCTATAGACTTTATTCTTCAAAAATTTAGTGTTTGTGATACTTTCCAAGGGGAAGAAGAGAGAAGAATGGTAGAATATAAGGAAATTTTGAGACATTGGAATTGTTCTGCATGATGTTGCCATTACAAATTTAAGACATTATAAAGTTGGTCAGAACCTATAAGTGTATGGTGCAAAAGATAAAACATGAAGTAAACTATTAAACATGGATAGTAGCAATGAATTGATATTTATTCACCAATTGAAATAACTGTACCATACTCATGTAGGATGTTATTGTTAAAGGAGGAAGTGTGGGGACAATATGGGAATGCCCTATATTTGCTATGTGACTTTTCTGTAATGTATAGCTTCTTGGAAAATAAAATGGAAAGAAAAAGACACTGGGGGAACATACAGAAGAAATTATCAATATAAATAAAAGATCTTATTAGGATGAAAGTCACAATGAAAACATATTTTTTATTTTTTATTTCAATTTAATTTTATTACTCTTGGTTTGAATTTGGGGAAGTTTTGGATTTCAGAAATGTTGCAACTGTGCCAGGGGGGTGACTATTGTAGGATGTTAGTGTGGGTGGATGTGTGGGGAGGGGTGCATCTGGAGAACACCTCTATGGAATATGGTCATGTAGTCATGGGATGTTTTATCCATTGATAGAGACCCACACAATATCCAACAGAAAATTGTATTCTCATTCTTGGAAGTGCCGCTATATTCTCTAACATTGTAGCAAGAATCTAGAGTACATGGAGAGTGCCTAGCAAAGAAGCACAGACCAGTATTCTAGGCCCTTGATATTGATGGTTGTACTTATGAACCTTGTCCTTGTGAAATTTAAATTTAGCCTAGTAATATATATTGCCTGAGTTACCTCCTGAAAGTCTCTTCTTTTGCTCAAATGTGGCCTCTCTCTAAGCCAAATTCAGAATATAAATGCCTTACATTGATATGAAGGCATTGATCACCAGAGGACCTGAGGGGAAGGAGAAGGAAGAATAGTTGTAACATGGGAATTTTGGTCACTGGAATTGTTCTACTTGATACTGCAATGATGAATACAAAGCATTAAACATTTTGTGAAAATCTAGAAAATTGCATGTTCCGAAGTGTAGCCATAAGGTAAACAATAGACCATGGATAGTAGTAATGTCTCAATAAATGTTCATCCATTATAACAAATGTACCAAACGAATGAAATTTTTAATGGGGAAATGTGTGGGAGTGGGAGTGGAGTATATAGGAATCTCCTGTATTTTTGTTGTAACATTTATATAAACTAAAACTTCTTTAAAAATAATGGATAACAAAACACCTGTATTTCTGAAAATGAGAACTATGTTTTGTGGTCTGCCTAGCAATTAACCCAGTACATGAGAGTAAATACATACATAAATAAATAAACTTTCTTTCATAGGACAGTGTTACTTGAGTCTCTAGTAAAGGAGCTAGAATTTTTCCTAATAAAGAAAATATTCCAGGTTGTCAATATTAAGGACTTTATATTTATACAAATTAAAAATTTAATGATTAATGTCCTTTAATAACTTATCCATTCATTTCTTGGCCCATGGAACTGCTATTTTTCTGTTTCTCTAATGAAAAGTTAGATTGTGCTATAACCCCTGGTTTTCTACTTCTTCACCTAATATTATTCAATTATTAAAATTAATTTTGATGTCAATAAATTATATGGCATATATGAAATGTAAAAATTCTTAGAAATAAGCAAACTACCAAGAGTAATTCAACAAAATAGAAAAGATCTCAACAAACAAGTAACTAGAAATTAGAAAGAATCAATAATCACAATCTTCCCAACAAAATAAAGCCCAAGACCAGATGGCTTCACAAGGGAGTTTCATGAAACATTATAAGAAGAAATAGTTACCGGAGAGGGGCAAGATGGCGGCTGAGTGAACATCCCTGTTAGGGTCTTCTGCAGGGAATCGGCTGGGCGGCGTTGGAGACTCTTTGGGACCGGATTGTTTCGGGATTTTTGCTGGTCCGGAGGTGTCTGGACATCGATTTGGAGGGAAGGTAACAGAGAGGATTCGTCTGTGAAAGATACACGGAGATCCCAGCTACCTGTAGAGGATTCCCTCCTTGGGTAGGCGGAAACTAGGCATCTAGCCCCGCTCGGTGGGGCTGAGCCAGGTCGGGCCGCAGCGGCGGACGCGGGAGCCGGGCCGGGCTGCGCCGGCGGCAAGCGGGGCCGGGCGGGGCCGGGCGGGGCCGAGCAGGGCCCAGCAGGGCCGCGGTGGTGTGCGGGCCGGGCCGCAGCGGCAAACGGAGCCGGGCGGGGCCGGTGCAGGCCGCGGTGGCGAGAGGCGGACGCCGGAGCTGGGCCGGGCCGCTGTAGCGAGCGGAGCCAGGCGGAGCCGGGTCAGGCCGCGGTGGGTACGGAGCCGGGCGGGGCCAGTCCAGGCCGCGGTGGCAGGAGGTGGACGCGGGAGCCGGCTGGGCCGCTGTAGCGAGCGGAGCCGGGTGGAGCCAGGCCAGGCCGAGGCAGCGTAAGGAGCCGGGCAGAGCCGGTCCAAGCCTCCGCGGCGGGCGGAGCCGGGCCCGCGGAGGGGTTTCTGTTCTTTTTTTTTTTTTTTTTTAATTTATTTTACTTTATTTTATATTTTATTTTTTATTTTTTGGAGCATCTGCAGTACTGGGGAGTTCGTGGGCCCTGGGCAGCCTATTGGGGGTTTGTGGGAAGGGAGGTGCTTGCAGACACATTTGCGCAGACAGACGGGGGGTTTTAGGGCAAAGCGGGGGGAAGTTGTTGTTTTAGATAGTGTTGCAATTGTGACACGTGTATACCTGTATCTCTCTTCTCCCTATCCATTCCCCACCGTTTGCCCATCCTCTTTTACTTTCTTCCTTTCTTCTTGTCTTTCTTTTTTCTTTATTATAATTAGTTTTTTTTTTTTCGGTTTTCTCTTTCCCTCTTGTCCCTCATCTTCCACTTATTTTTATTTTAATTCAAGTATACAATAGGTGCTACAGGGAACACCTCACATTTGCTGGGTTTTCCGATCCTCCACTGCCTCATTTCTGTGTGAACTGATTTAGGCTACCTACACTATCCCCCTTCCCCTGCATCTTGATATCCACTATCATCTACTGTCTCTCCTATATTCCACCCCCAACCTCCCGTTCTTTGATCCACAAAGTGTCTAACTCTTAATTTCTAATACCTTTGTTCTGTTTTCTGTCTATTATCCACTCTTGAAACTATTACCTCTCCTTTCTTTCTCCCTCTCTCATGAAAACAATAGCTTTGTAGTTCATACCATATTCCTCCCAAATTCAGTCATCTAGTTCATAAAAGGTACTCTACCTACAGCTATAACTCTATACAATCTACATGAATCTAACCTCCATCCTTCCAGATCTCATATTCTTGCTTTGTTAACATACATCACCAATACAACTTTACACTTTTCCCTTGCTTACACAATTCCCTTTCCCCAACACTAATACTTTCCTCTAAAGTGAACTTAACCAACAAGTAACTAGAACAAGAAGAAAAATCTGACAAAGAGAAGATATAACACCTATGCAAAAATAACAACTAATTAACCTCCAAGAGCAGACAAAGAAGCTAAGGAACTGATTAAATTCATCAAAATAAAGAGATGACCAGAAAGCAACAAAAATCTACAAACCAAACCAATAATCAGGAAAACATGGCTGAATCCAATCAACAAACCAATAATCACGAAGGGGAGCAAAACTTGGCACAAGCAATGAAAGATCTTAGAACATTTATCACCGACAAATTTGATGCAGTAATGAAAGAGGTTAACAACATGAAGATATCACTTGGAGGGGAAATTGCAGACATACGCAAAAACATAACAGATATGATGGGAATGAACACCACAGTTCAAGAAATAAAAAATACACTTGCAGCAAATATCAGCAGACTAGAAGAGACAGAGCAGAGAATTAGTGATGTGGAAGACAGTACATCAGAAATCAAACAGATAGTAGAAGGGGTCAATAAGAAGATAGAAAAAATCCAATTAGGATTTAGGGACCTGAATGACAATGCAAAACGCTCAAACATACGTATTATAGGCATTCCAGAATGTGAAGAGAAGGGAAAGGGGTCAGAAAGAGTGTTGCAGGAAATAATGGCTGAAAACTTCCCAAATATACTGAAAGAGACAGATGTACATATCCAAGAAGCACAGCGCACTCCACAAGTCATAAACCCCAACAGGCCCACCCCAAGACATATACTTGTCAAATTATCCAATGCTCAAGACAAAGAGAAAATCCTAAAAGCAGCAAGAGAAAAGAAAACCATCACATACAAGGGAAGCTCAATTAGATTAAGTGCTGATTTCTCTTCTGAAACCATGGAGGCAAGAAGACAGTGGTATGATATAGTCAAGGTACTAAAGGAAAGAAATTTCCAACCAAGAATACTTTATCCAGCTAAACTAGCATTCAAATATGATGGAGAGTTCAAAATATTCGCAGACAAACAGAAACTGAAAGAGTATACCAACAAGAAACCTCCCCTTCAAGAAATTCTAAAGGGAGTGCTGCAGGAAGAAAGGAAAAAACAGGAAAGGCAAAGTTGGAGGAGAGTATAAGACCAACAACAACAACAAAAAAGACAAAAAAAATATACAAACAAAATATGACAAACACAAATCCAATCAAAGTATGGCTAACACAAATAATTCCTTGATAGTAATAACACTGAATGTCAATGGATTAAACTCACCTATCAAAAGATTCAGACTTGGACATTGGATAAGGAAATATGACCCATCCATATGCTGTCTACAAGAGACACATCTTAGACCCAGAGATGCATGGAGATTGAAAGTGAAAGGCTGGAAAACAATCATACAAGCTAACAATAAACAAAAAAAGGCAGGAGTAGCTATATTAATATCAGACAAAATAGACTTTAAATGTGAAACAATTGTGAGAGACAAAGAAGGATACTACATTTTAGTCCAAGGGAAAATCTGTCAAGAAGATCGAACAATCATAAATATCTATGCCCCTAACAAGGGTGCCTCTAAATACGTCAGGCAAATGCTGGAAAAACTAAGTGAAAGAATAGATACATCTACAATTATAGTGGGGGATTTTAATACACCACTATCAACTCTGGACAGAACATCTCAAAAGAGAATCACCAAAGAAACAAAACATCTGAATAGTATATTAGAGGAGCTCGATCTAATAGACATATATAGATCGCTACACCCAAACACAGCAGGATATACATTTTTCTCAAGCGCACATGGATCATTCTCCAAGATAGATCATATGCTAGGCCACAAAGAAAGGCTGAACGAATTCAGCAAGATTGAAATCATACAAAACATTATCTCTGACCACAGTGGAGTCAAGCTGGAGATTTGCAAGGGACAGAAGCCCAGATTTCACACCACGATTTGGAAATTAAACAGCACACTCTTAGAAAAACAGTGGGTCAAAGAGGAAATCTCAAAAGAAATCAATGACTACCTTGAAACAAATGATAATGATAACACAACATACCAAAATTTATGGGATGCAGCAAAAGCAGTACTGAGAGGGAAGTTTATAGCCATAAATTCATATATCAAAAAAGAAGAAAGAGCAAAATTGAAGAACTAACTGCACATTTGAAGGAATTAGAAAAACAACAACAAAGCAACCCAACAGGAAGAAGAAGGAAGGAAATAACAAAGATAAGAGCAGAACTAAATGAAATAGAAAATAAGAAAGCACTTGAACAGATAAACAAGACCAAGAGCTGGTTTTTTGAGAAGATTAACAAAATTGACAAACCTTTAGCAACACTAACAAAGAAAAAAAGAGAGAAGATGCAAATACACAAAATAAGAAATGAGAAAGGCGATATCACCACTGACCCCACAGAATTAAAGACTATCATAAGAGGATATTTTGAAAAACTATATTCCAACAAAAATGACAATCTAGAGGAAATGGACAAATTCCTAGAAACACATAAACAGCCCATATTGACAAAAGAAGAAATTGATGATCTTAACAAACCAATCACAAGCAGAGAGATAGAATCAGTTATTAAAAATCTCCCAACTAAGAAGAGCCCAGGGCCAGATGGCTTCACAGGTGAATTCTACAAAACATTCCAGAAAGAACTGACACCAATCCTGCTGAAACTATTCCAAAACATCGAAAGAGAAAGAACGTTACCCAACTCCTTCTATGATGCCAAAATTACCCTAGTACCAAAGCCAAACAAAGACATCACAAGAAAGGAAAATTACAGACCAATTTCTCTAATGAACCTAGACGCAAAAATACTTAACAAAATACTTGCTAATCGTATTCAACAACACATTAAACGTATTATACACCACGACCAAGTGGGATTCATCCCAGGTATGCAAGGATGGTTCAACATAAGAAAATCAATCAACGTAATACACCATATAAACAGATTGAAGGAAAAAAATCACATGATTATATCTATTGATGCAGAAAAAGCATTTGACAAAATACAGCACCCTTTCTTGATAAAAACACTCCAAAAGGTTGGAATACAAGGGAATTTTTTGAACATGATAAAGAGTATATATGAAAAACCTAAAGCCAATATTGTTTACAATGGAGAAATCCTAGACTCCTTCCCTCTAAACTCAGGAACAAGACAAGGATGCCCACTGTCTCCACTCCTATTTAACATTGTCTTAGAAGTACTTGCTCGAGCACTGAGGCAAGAACCAGAAATAAAAGGCATTCAAATTGGAAAGGAAGAAGTCAAAATTTCATTATTTGCAGATGACATGATCCTATACATAGAAAACCGTGAGAGATCTACAACGAAGATTCTAGAACTCATAAATGAGTTTAGTAAAGTTGCAGGTTATAAGATCAATGCGGAAAAATCAGTAGCATTTCTGTACAACAATAATGAGCAAGATCAGGAGGAAATCAAGAAACAAATACCATTCACAATAGTAAATAAAAAAATCAAATACTTAGGAATAAATTTAACTCAAGAGGTAAAGAACTTATACACCGAGAACTATACAAGATTGTTCAAGGAAATCAAAGAAGACCTAAATAAATGGAAGACTATTCCTTGTTCATGGATAGGAAGACTGAACATTATTAAGATGTCTATCCTACCAAAACTGATCTACACATTCAACGCAATCCCAATAAAAATCAATGCAGCCTTCTTTAAGGAAATAGAAAAACTAACTATGAAATTTATTTGGAAAGGAAAGAGACCCCGAATAGCCAAAGACATACTGAAAAAGAAAAACGAAATTGGAGGAATCACACTACCTGACTTCAAAACATACTATAAAGCCACGGTGGTGAAAACAGCATGGTATTGGCATAAGGAGAGACACATAGACCAATGGAATCGAATTGAAAGCTCTGATATAGAACCTCACAATTACAACCACATAATATTCGATAAAGCCACCAAACCCTCTCAACTGGGAGAGAGTGGCCTAAATTCAACAAATGGTGTCTGGAGAACTGGATAGCCATATGTAGAACAATGAAAGAGGATTACCATCTCACACCTTATACAAAGATCAACTCAAGATGGATCAAAGACCTAAATATAAGAGCCAAGACCATAAAAACCTTAGAAAGCAGTGTAGGGAAACATCTACAGGACCTTGTAATAGGAAATGGATTTATGAATATCTCACCAAAAGCACGAGCAGCAAAAGAACTAATAGATAAATGGGACTTCCTCAAAATTAAAGCCTTCTGCACCTCAAAGGAGTTTGTCAAGAAAGTAAAAAGGGAGCCCACACAGTGGGAGAAAATATTTGGCAACCATATATCTGATAAGAAACTTATAACTTGCATATATAAAGAACTCCTATATCTTGAAAATAAAAAGATAAACAACCCATTTAAAAAATGGGAAAAAGACTTAAACAGACACTTCTCCGAAGAAGAAATACAAATGGCAAGAAAGCACATGAAAAAATGTTCCAAATCTCTAGCTATCAGGGAAATGCAAATCAAAACTACAATGAGATACCATCTTACACACATAAGATTGGCAGCTGTGAAAAAAACAGAAGAATACAAGTGCTGGAGAGGATGTGAAGGAAGGGGAACACTCATCCACTGCTGGTGGGAATGCAGAAGGATCCAACCATTCTGGAGGACAGTATGGCGGTTTCTCAAAAAACTAGCCATAGATTTGCCATATGACCCAGCAATACCACTGCTGGGTGTATACCCAGCAGAACTGAAAACAAGAACACAAACCGATATATGTACACCAATGTTCATAGCAGCATTGTTCACTATCGCCAAAAGTTGGAATCAACCCAAATGCCCATCAACAGATGAGTGGATCAATAAAATGTGGTATATACACACAATGGAATACTACTCGGCTGTAAGAACAAACACACTACAAACACATGTGATAACATGGATGAATCTTGAGAACCTTATGTTGAGTGAAGCAACCCAGACATTGAAGGACAAATACTACATGACCTCAATGATATGAAATAAACAAGCTGCCCTAGATAGCAAGAGACTGAACGAAAGGCTTACAGGAAATCGGAGGGTGGAGGAAGGATATGAGCCGATGTCTGCAGGGGTCGAATTTAAGACGAGATGGTGGTAAGTATGAACACAAAGAAGAGATAAAAGGGGGGCAAGGGGTTGCCTTTGCTTGGGGCTTTGCGGGTTTGAGGGTGGCTGGGGAGGGACGGTTGGGTAACGTTGCCCAAAAGTGGGGGGAGGGAGGGGTAGCATACGAGCCAGGATAGGGTCAGGTGTTGGTGGAGAGTAAAATGCCGAGAAAATCATATCAAAATATAATAAAGAGGGTTACCTGTTTAGAATGCTCGGAGGGGAGGGTCTGATGCAGGACGGGCTCCTGGGGAATGTCTAAATGCTCATTCTGCCAGAGTGGGTGACACCATGGGGTAGAAACCCAAGTAGTGAGAGTGGGGGTGGACCCACATCCTGGGGGAGGACTAATGCCATCAAATAGAGGGAACTGTATCCCTCGAGAGAAAGGGTGGCTCCCAGGGCATTGGGGCAGTTGAGTAAGTTAGGACCTGAACACTATTCCATCTATCTCTGGAAGTGGCTCCTCAGGAAACGGAGGTTGGCTATCACTGAGGACACCAAGGTGGAAGGGAAAATGGACGTTAAATGTGTGGAACCAAAGTAAATGGGGGTAAGAGAGGAGTTTCTTGAGAGTACACAAGGATGGATATAAAACATGTAATATTACACTATAACATATAGGAGATGATAGACTGATAATGTAAACCATAATGTAAAACATAGGATAACTAAAAATGTAAAGAACTGTGTATCCTAAAGTATGCACCACAATGTAAGCACAGATGTCACCTTGTTAGAAAGCTAATGTCTCAGACTCTGTACATCACTTTAAGTAAATATGATATGAATAGGGCGTAAGAGTATCACTGTGGAAGGGAAAAGGTTTTCTGGTGGATGTGTGGGAGTGCTGTATATTATATATATACATTGCTGTGGTCTAGGACTCCTGTGAAGAAAAGCTGAATAATTGGGGGGGGGGGGTGAAAAGAAAAAGATAGGATGTGGAATTTTTTCAAGTCAACATTCTTTATCTAAGTTCTTTATCTAACTTTATCCAAGTTCTTTATCTATCCTTTAAGCTCATCACTATATGCCATTCCCTAGTTAGGGACCATGAAATTATATTGGGCTTCAAATTTCGGGGAGTTCTGGATCACAGAGTGTTTCAACAATGGCAATGCAGGGATACTGGTATGGGGTACCAATGACAGGTGATATATGGCTGACAGAGAGCTGTACAGAACATATGTCCAGGGTGCATGGTAATGTTTGGATATACTCATAGTGGCAACAATTAAAAACCACAGTAGGGGGGGTACTGGGTTCCTGGCCAGTGGTGCTCTGTCGTGGTCCTTAGGGGAGCAGCGACAGTCTCCCAGGTACAGTGGCGGGGACCGGGAGGGAGTGAGGGTTCAACAGTGAGCCCCTGATGCTAATGACTATGCTTGTGAGCTGATAAACCCAAAATAAGAACAAGGCCTAGAACAACTTTGTGCCTGGGAATTTCCTCCTGTCAGCCTTCATGTTACTCAAATGTGGCCAGTCTCGAAGCTAAACTCAGCATGTAAATGCAATGCCTTCCCCCCAGCGTGGGACATGACACCCGGGGATGAGCCTCCCTGGCAACGAGGGACCACTATCAACTACCAACTGATGATGCAACTGGAAAATGACCTTATACGGAAGGTTCAATGCGGATCAGCAGTATATCCATGTCTACATAAAATACCATGACTTTAAAATGTTGTTTGACCTAAAGTAAGGGGGAAATGGAAAGGAGAAATGAGTTTATATGGCTACGAGTTTCTAAAAAAGAGTCTGGAGGCTGGCAGAAGGTTTGCCCTCATGCACAACTGAGCAGAGTCAGAGAGACAGATAAAGCAGATACAACCCCCAGATATTGGTTCCTTTGAGGGCTAAAGAGACCCACGGGAGTTATGGTCATGGCCGATGGGGTTAACTACCAGGGCAGATGGCCCCTCTTTGGAAATGGTGTTTATGTGTGATGAATCTGGACTCAGATGGGATCTCCCTTCATAAGACTTTCATGCCAATGTGCTGGAGGTGCAGTTAATGTTGGGGTTTAAGATATATTTAGGGGATTTGAATCTCTGGACTGACAATGTGATAGCCAGATCCTGAGCCTCAACAGACTCCAGCACCTACAATCTGATTTATTGGACTTACCACACTCAGCTAAGATGGAGTTGAAGAAGGACAACCACCACACCATGGAGCCTAGAGTGATTACAACTGAAAATGGGAGGATTACATCCAGCATCCAGGTGGAATCTGACCCTCCTCTTGACATAGAGGTGCAATGGACACAACCAATCCAATGTCCACATAGAAGAGGTGGCATTGGAATGGGAAAAGTGGACATAGTGGACGAAGGGTATGGGGAAAGGCAGGAAGAGATGAGAGGTGGAGGCGTCTTTGGGACATGGAGCGGCCCTGGATGGTACTTCAGAGGCAATCACCGGACATTGTAAATCCTCACAGGGCCCACTGGATGGAATGGAGGAGAGTATGGGCTATGATGTGAACCAATGTATATGAGGTGCAGAGGTGCCCAAAGATGTACTTACAAAATCCAATGGATGTGTCATGATGATGGGAACGAGTGTTGTTGGGGGGGGGGGGAGGGGGGGGGTGGGAGGATGGGGTTGAATGGGACCTCACATATATATTTTTAATGTAACATTATTACAAAGTCAATAAAAAATAAAAAAATCAAAAAAAAAAACAAAAAAAAAACAAAAAAAAGAAGAAATAACACCAATCCTGCTCAAATTCTTATGAAATATTGAAAAAGAGGGAATATATATTCTTCATTCTATAAGGCCATCACCCTCATACCAAAGCCAAAAAAAAGATACCATAAGAAAGAAAACTTATACCAATAACATTTATAAATATAGATTCAGAAATCTTCAAGAAAATATTAGCAAACTGAATCCAACAGAACATTAAAAGAATTAAGAACCATGATCATGTGGAATTTATTCCTGGTATGCAAGGTTGACTCACCATAAGAAATTCATTTAATGTTATACACCACAATAGCAAAATGGAGGAAAAAACCACATCTTCATCTCCATTGATGAAGAAAAGGCTTTTGATAAAATCAAGCACCCATTCTTTAGAAATTCATATTCCCATATACCCAACCTCCTATCCCTCTCTCACTCTCCACTATTAATTACAATTTAAATGTTTATGGTATGGTTCTTACATGCGATGTACAAATATTGAAGCATTGCTTCTAACCATTGAAAATGGTTTGCATTACGGTTTACATATTGCTCCTTACACTTTTATTTGTTAAAAAAAATAATAAAATGGTCTGTATCCATCATTGAAATTCCATGCAGCACAATTCCAATGTTCTAAAAATACCCTATGTTTCATCTATTGTATTTTTTCCCTCCCCCTCCCCTTAGAACCTATAGTAACCAATAAATTTCACTTTTTGAAGAATAAGATTCATAGTTACACGCAACAGTATTGAGGGCTGGATATATTGCTCTTTTCTTTTATTAGGTATTCCCTATGTTCTCAAGATATTCTTGCCCTCTAATTGAGAAGAGAGCAGGATTCCCCAGAATGGGAATTTGTTTTCTTGATTATTGTGAAGGCCTCCATCCACTGAGATAACACACTATGATAAGATGAACATGCCCATGTTTCATAGAACCATGCCACAGGTGTACTTTCTCCTACATATTTGCCCACCCCAATACCCTGCACCGGTAACATTCCCTGCCATATTTGTCAGAGGAATATACCCAAAATTGTAGTTTTAACCACAGACTTACACATCCTCAGTTCACCTATTCCTTCCTCTAGCCCACCCCCAATTCCATGGATAGTACAACACAAACCCTTACACAACTTCCCCTCACATTCCAGCAACATCAAACCCAATCTCATCACTGCACTGCTATCAATCCCATCCACTTCCAATTCTCAATTTCATGTAGTTCTGCTCTAGTATTCGTTACTTCCATATTTTTTGTTTGCTTGGGATTAGTATGTTGTTCTTTTGCTAGTTCCTCCAGGTGTACAGTTATGTCTGATTTTAGCTCTTCTTTTTTTATTGTAAGCATTATGCTATAAACTTTTCTGTTATAATTTCTTTAGATAAATCTCATAGGTTTTGGTACATTTCATTTCCATTTTCATTTGTTTTAGTTAATGACTATTCACAATTTCTTCTTTGAACCACTGATAAGATCACATCTATTGAGATGATCTGTCTAATGCTGATAATGGTCTATTAAAGTCCCCCACTATAATTGTAGAGGAGTCTATATATTCACTTGGTGTGTCTATTGTTTGCTTCATTTATTTGGAGTACCCTGGCTAAGTGTATAAATATGTGTGATTTTTCTTTCTTCTTGATAGTTTACTACTTTATTAACATATTATTTCCTTCTTTGTCTTTTAAAATTGTTTTGCATTTAAAGTTTAATTTTTCTGATATTAATATAGCTACATCTACTCATTTTTGGTTATTGTTTGCATGTAAAATCATTTTCCAACTTTTCACTTGCAATCTCCTTGAATCCCTGAGTCTAAGATAAGTTTATTATAGGCAGTATATATATGGATCATATTTCCTTATCCATTTTCCAATCTGTGACAATTGATTGAGGAGACTAATCCATTAACAATCAATATTGGGAAGTAGACTTTGCCCAGTGGTTAGGGCATCCATCTACCACATGGGAGGTCTGCAGTTCAAACCCTAGGCTTCCTTGACCTGTGTGGAGCTGGCCCATGTGCAGTGCTGATGTGTGCAAGGAGTGCCATGCCATGCAGGGGTGTCCCCGCATAGGGGAGCCCCACGTGCAAGGAGTGCACCCCATAAGGAGAGCTACCCAGTGCGAAAGAAAATGCAGCCTGCCCAGGAATGGTGCCGTACACATGGAGAGCTGACACAACAAGATGATGCAACAAAAAGAAACACAGATTCCCATGCTGCTGACAACAACAGCAGCAGACAAAGAAGAACATGCAGTGAATAGACACAGAGAACAGACAACTGGGATGGGAGGAAGGGGAGAGAAATAAAATGAATAAATAACTTAAAAAAACCATTCAGTATTATTTCTGTCAAGGCAGTAATTATTTGTCATACTTTCTTTAGGTTTATATGTGACATTTTGTTTTTATTTCTATTTTTATCTATTTCATTACTCTTACTTGTAATTTTCCTTTATACACTCTCTTTCATTTTTTATAGATATTTAAACAATTTTACAGGTACATAGGTCATACAAAATATTACATTAGAAATATAAGAAATCTTATATACCCCTGCTCTTCATCCCCCCACTCATCCCACATAACTAAATTCTTTCATCATTGTGGCACATTCATTGCATTTAATGAATACATTTTGGAGCACTGCTACACAGAATGAATTATAGTTTACTTTGTAGTTTACACTCTCTCCCAGTCCATTCAGTGTGTTATGGCAGGATATATAATGTCCTGCATCTGTCACTGCAATATCATTCAGGACAAATCCAAGTGGTGAAATTGCCCCGATCTCACACCTCTTCTTCCCTCTCCCTACCTTCGTCAACTCCAGTGGCCACTGCCTTTATACAGTCTCTTCCAATTCTCTCCTGTTTTTGTTTTTTGTTTTTCCTTTCAACTGGCAGAACTCTCTTTAGTATTTCTTAAGGGACAGGTTTTTGTTGACAAACTCTCTTAATTTCTCTTTAAATGTGAGTATTTCTAACTCTCCCTCATTTCTGATTGCCAACTTTTCTGTATACATAATTATTTGCTGGAATATTTTTCCTTATAACCTATTAACTATATTAATTACAACATACGAATACTTTCTTTCCTCCATGACTTCAGAAGAGAAATCTATTTTTAATTTTATTGAGCATCTCTCATTTTCCCTTTTCTCTTGCTGCTTTCAGAATTTTCTCTTTGTCTTGAGAATTCACAATTTGATAAATATGTGTCTTGGGCTAGGTCTACTGGGATTTATGCTATTTGGAGTGCACTGTGCTTCTTGGATATGTACATTCATGTCCCTCAGAAAAGTTGGGAAATTTTCAGCCATTATTTTCTACAACACTCCTTTTCTCCCTCTTCCTTTCTCTTCTTCCTCTGGAATGCATATAATGGGTATGTTTGTGAATTTCTTCTTATTCAACTCCCTTAATCCCAGCAGAATTTTTTCTATCTTTTTTATTTATCTGTTATACTATCTTTGCAATTTTAGATGGTCTATCTTTCATGTTACTAATTCTTTCCTCTACCCATTCAAATTTGCTTTATGTGCTTTCTACATATTTTAAAGTTATTGCATTGTGCTTTTCATTACATTTAGATGTGTTATCTTTTCATGTATTTTAAGTGTTCTTCTGTGTATTCCCCCAGTGACTTCTTAATATCCTTTATCTCCTCCTCACTTCGTTATGTTGATTCATATTTTTTTGAAAATTCTTTAATAGTTTTTCTACATTCTGTGTCTCTTCCTGCTTTTTAGATTGTTCATTAGACTGGACCATGCCTTCATGTTTCATAGTATGACTTGTAAGTTTTTGCTGGTGCCTAGGCATCTGTTTATCTTGATGTGTTCATTTAATTGGTCAGATTCTATTTTTACTTTAGTTTATTTCATTTGTTTTGTGTTTTTTCTCTTTGGCATTTGGTTGCACTTATTCTATATCTTGTAGTTGTCCGTGTTACCCAGAAAAAATACTAAGCCAACATAAATGAGAGAAAGAAGAGAAAAAGAACCAGAAAATAGGAAAATAAAATGAGCAAAAAATCATAAAAAAACAGAAAGGAATAAGAATTAAAAAGTGGCATAAAAATTAATAAGAAGCAGGTAAAATATAATAAAATAAATGTTCAGAAAGATGAGGAGAGAAGAAAGAAAATTAAGACCAATCAAGAGAAGCTGTAACAAAAGAAAAACATTGGAAGTCACAAAAATGAAAGAAAGGAAAGCAAATAAGGAAAAATTAGGAAAAAAAGGAAGAAAAAGAACCAAAGAATAAAAACAGAAAAACTGACCTCCTTCTAAGACAACTAGCAACTACCTCAGGCTCCCAGTGCTCACCAATCTATCACCCTGCAGCCTGCCCTCCAGAGGTAGATCAGACTCCTAAGTAATTTATTTAACTGCAAAGAAGATTCCTTGCTTGAAGCCTTGTCTGGTCTTTTTTAATGGTTTGTTTTCTTGTTTTTCCTTCCTCTTTATCCCTCCATTGCCCTTTTTTCTTTTCCTTGCTTACTTTTTATTTTTTCATTTCTTTTTTTTTTATATTAGGTGCTGCAGGCAGCATTTCTTATTTGCTGTGTTTCCCCATCCTCAATTTCCTCTTTTCTGTGTGTGCTGATTTTGGCTACCATTGCTATCCCCTTTCATTTATATCTTTCTGTCCTCCATCACCTATCATTTGTCTTACATTCCACCTCTCTGTTTAGCCCGCAATTTTTCTGACATTTTATTTCTAATACATCTGTTCTGTTTTCTTTTATTCACTCTTTATATTATTGTTCTTTTTCTCTTTTCCTCTCTCCTGACAAAATGGCCTTTTAATTCATACCATATTCCTCCCCATATTCAGTTTACTATGTTATTATAGGTACTCAACTTTTTACTATTAAAGCTCTACAAAGTTTACATGAGTTTAATATCCATTTTCCTAGATCTCACATGGTTCTTCTGCTAACACTTACTGTCAATACTACTATTATAGTTTTTCTTTTCTTACCCATTTTGCTTTCTCTGGCCCTAATATTTCCCATTAAGGGAACTTAGCCAACAATGAGAAAATAGAATAAGAAGAACAAAATGACAAAGTGAAGACTTAACACCCACAAAAACAACTAATTAAACCGCAAGATAGATGAAGAAGATAATCAACTGAATAAGCCCATTAAGATAAAATGATGACCAGGGAGCTACAAAAAAACTACAAACCAAACCAATAATTGGGAAAAGATGGCTCAAAGCAATGCACAAACTAAAAACCAGAAGAGGAACAGAACATTGAACAACTAATCAAATCCCTCGAAACATATATCATGGACCAAATTAATGAAGTGAAGGAAGAGATTAAGGATATTAAGAAAAGACTTGGTGAACATACAGAATAAATTGGGATCATATGCAAAAAGATAATGGACATGACGGTGATGAACAGCACAATTCAAAATATCAAAAACACACTCAGCAAATAACAGCAGATTTGAAGAGGCAGAGGAAAGAATTGGTGATATGGAAGACAGTACATGTGAAATCAAACAGAAAGTAGAATTGATTGATATAACAATAGAAAAAATCCAGCAGGGACATAGGGATCTGAATAGCAATGCAAAATGCACAAACATACACTTTATATGCATCCCAGAAGGAGAAGAGAAGGGAAAGGGGACTGAAGGGATGTTGGAGGAAATAATGGCTGAAAACTTCCCAAAGCTATTGAGGGAGATGGATGTACATATCCAGAAACCACAGTGCACCCTAAACAGCATAAATCCCAAAAGGTCAACCCCAAGACATATACTCGTCAAATTATTCTATGCTCAAGACAAAGATAAAATACTAAAAGCAGCAAGAGAAAAGAGAACCCTCACATACAAAGGAGGCTACATAAGTTTAAGTGCTGATTTCTCATCTGAAACCATAGAGGCAAGAAGGCAGCCATATGACATAGTCTAGGTACTAAAAGAAAAAAAAAATCCAACCAAGAATGCTCTATCCAGCAAAGCTAGCATTCAAAAATGATGGAGAGTTCAAAATATTCAAAAATTAAGAGAAAATAAGAGAGTATGCCAACAAGAAACCTGTCCTTCAAGAAATACTAAAGAAAGTTCTGCAGGAGGAAAGAAAAAACAGGAGAGACAGAGTTGGAGGACAGTGTAAGAACAACTAAAAAGACAAAAACAAACAAAATATGATAAACATAAATCCAAAGAAAAGACATTTAATATAAGTAATTCCTTCAAAGTAATAACACTGAATATCAATGGATTGAACTCATTTGTTAAAAGATGGAGATTGGAAGATTGGGTAAGGAAATATGACCATTTATATGCTATCTACAAAATGCACATCTTAGATCCAGGGATTTAAGGAGATTGGAAATGAATGGCTAGAAAACAATCTTACAGGCAAAAAATTACCAATAAAAGGTCATGAGTAGCTATATTATTATTGGATAAAATTGATTTTAAATGCAAAACAATTGTGAGAGACAAAGATGGACACTACATATTAGTGAAAGGTAAATTCTTTCAAGAAGTAAGAACAATGAGAAACATTTATGGTCCTAACAAGGGCACCTCCAAATACATGAGGAAAACACTGGAAAAATTAAGTGAAGGAAGAGTTGTCTCTACAGTTACAGTGGGGGGCTTTAATACACCACTATCAACTATGGACAGAACATCTCAAAAGAGAATCAATAAAGAAACAAAGACTTTGAACAATATATTAGAGAATCTGGGCCTAATAGACATATACTGAACAATACACCCAAGTACAGCAGGATATATACTCATCTCAAGTGCACATGGATCATTTTCCAAGATAACCACATGCTAGGCCACAAAGAAAGTCTCAATGAATTCAGAAGTTTGAAATAATAAAAAAAAAGTTTCTCTGGTCACAGTGGAATGAAGCTGGAAATCTGCAAGGGCCTAGAGACCCAGACATGACACCAAGACATGGAACATAAAAAACGCACTCTTAGAAAAACAATGGATTGAGTAGGAACTATCAGAAGAAATCAATAGCTACCTGAAAACTAATGAAAATGGTAACACAACATATCAAAACATATGGGATGTAAAGCAAAAGCTGTACTGAGAGGAAAATTCATAGCCATAAATTCATACATCAAAAAAGAAGAAATAAAATTGAATAAATAACTGCACACTTGGGGGAATTAGTAAAAAAAAAAAACTAACTAACTAACTAAATCCAAAGGAAGAAGAAAGAAAGAAATAACAAAGATCTGAGCAGAACTAAATGAAATAGATGATATGAAAGCACTAGAAAAAAAATTTAAAAAAAAACAAGAGCTGGTTCTTTGAGAAGATCAACAAAATTAACAAACCCTTAGCTAGCCTAACAAAGGAAAAAAGAGAAAATACAAATACACAAAATAGAAAATGAGAAAGGGGACATCACCACTGACCCAACAGAACTAAAGACTATCATAAGAGGATACTTGGAAAAATTATATTCCAACAAGAAGGACAATTTAGAGGAAATGGTCAAATTCCTATAAACACATAAGCAGCCTAAAGTGATGAAAAAATAAATTGACAATATCAACAAACCAATCACAAGTAAAGACATAGAATCAGTAAGTAAAAACCTCCCAACCAAGTGGAGCCCTTGGCGAGATGGCTTTACAAGTGGATTCTGCAAATCTTTCTGGAAAGAACTAACACCAACCTTGCTTAAGCTCTTCCAAAAAATTGAAAGAGAAGGAAAATTGGCTAACTCATTCTATAATACCAACATTACCCTAATACCAAAGACAAACAAAGACACCACATGAAAGGAAAATTACAGACCAATCTCTCTAATGAACCTAGATGCAAAAAAACTCAACAAAATGCCTGCTAATTTTATTCAACAATACATTAAATAAATTATACACCATGACTAAGTGGGATTCATTCCTGGTATGCAAGAATGTTTCAAATAAGAAAATAACATAAGACACCAAATAAACAGATTGAATGGGGAAAAAATCACATGATCACATCTATAGATGCAGAAAAAACATTTGAGAAAATGCATTACCCTTTTTTGATAAACACACACAAAAGATAGAAATAGAAGGAAACTATCTGAACATGATAAAGGATATATATGAAAAACCCACAGCTAAAATCATTTACAATGGTGAAATCCTAAAATCTTTCCCTCTAAGATTAGGAACAAGACAAGGATGCCCACTATCATCCCTTCTATTTCATATTATGTTAGAAATACTTGCTCAAGCACTGAGGCATGAACCAGACATAAAAGACATCCAAATTGGAAAGGAAGAATTCAAAGTTTCACTATTTGCAGATGACATGATCCTTTAACTAGAAGCCCTTAGAAGTCTACAGCAAAGCTCCTAGAACTTACAAATGAGTTCCGTAAAGTTGCAGATTATAAGATCAATGTGTAAAAATCAGTAGCATTTCTGTACAATAATGAGAAATCTAAGGAGGAAATCAAAAAACAGCTACCTTTTACAATTGTTTAAAAAATTTTAACTAAAGATGTAAAAGGTGTATACACAGAAAACTATACAACACTGTGGAAGGAAATCAAAGAAGACCTAAATGAATGGAAGAATATTCCCTGTACACAGATAGGAAGACTAAATATTATTAAGATATCTTGCCTAACAAAACTGATCTACACATTCAATGCAATCACAAGAAAAATCAACACAGCAATTTTTAAAGTTTTTGTAAATTAAAGTTAATAGATCACAAGGAATGTTACATTAAAAAACATAGAAAAACAAGAAACATAAGAGGTTTCCATATAACCCACTCCCCACCCCCACCACATAATTATAGCAAATGTATTTTTATACATATATACATCACCAAAAAAAGTTGAACTAGAAAATATAAGAGGTTCCCCAACCCCAATCCTCCCACACCAACAACCTCTCTCATCATTGCCACACACTCATTACACTCAGTGAACACAGTTTTTAATGAACTAGAAAAACTAACTCAGAAATTTATTTGGAAAGGGAAGAGGCCCCAAATAGCAAAAGACGTATTGAAAAGAATAATGAAATTGGGGGAATCACACTACCTGACTTCAAAACGTACTGCAAAGCTACAGTAGTGAAAACAGCATGGTGTTAGCACAGGGATAGATACACTGACTAATGGAACCAAATTGAGAGTTCTGGTATAGATCCTCATACATACAGTAATATGATATTTGAGAAGGCTGCCTAACACACTCAACTGGGAGAGAATGGCCTCTTCAAAAAATGATGCCTGGAAAACCAGTATCCATTTACAAAATAATGGAAGTGGATTACCATCTCACAACTTACACAGAAATCAGCTCCAGATGGATCAAAGGCCTAAATATGAGAGCTAAGACCATAAAAACCTTGGAAAACAATGTAGGCAAGCATCTACAGGAACTTGTAAAGGAAATTACTCCATGAACTTCACACCCAAAGGAAAAGCAGCAAAAGAAAAAATAGAAAAATGGGATTTCCTCAAAATTAAAGCTTTTTGTACCTCAAAGGAGTTTGTCAAGAAAGTGTAAAGACAGCCTATCCAATGCAAGAAAATATTTGGTAACCATATATCTGATAGAAGACTAATATCCTGCATATATAAGAACTCCTATATCTCAAAAATAAAAAGACAACCCACTTTAAAAATGGGCAAAAGATTTGAACAGACCCTTATCCAAAGAGGAAATACAAGTGGTAAAAAGCACATGAAAAGATCTTCAAAATCAGTAGCTATTAGGGAAATGCAAATCAAAACTACAAAGAGATAACATCTTACTCCCATTACACTGGAGGCTATTAAGAAAACAGAAGACTACAAGTGTTGGAGAGGATATGGAGGAATGGGAACATTCATCCACTGCTGGTGGGAATGCAGAAGGATCCAGCCATTCTGGAGGACAGTTTGGGGGTTTCTCAAAAAACCAGCTACAGATTTGCCATATGACCCAGCAATTCAACTGCTGTATATACCCAGAACTGAAAACAAGGGCAAAAACATATATATGCACACGAATGTTAATAGCAGCATTATTCACTATTGCCAAAAGTTGGAATCAACCCAAATGACCATCAACCGATGAATAGATAAATAGAATGTGGTATATGCATACAATGGAATACTACTCAGCTGTAAAAATACAGTACAAAGACATGGAATAACATGGATGAATCTTGAGGACCTTATGTTGACTGAAGCAAGCCAGCATTGAAGGACAAATACTACATGATCTCTCCAATATGAAATAAGTAAATCAATCTGTCTCACAGAGCTAGAACCTGGATGATAGGCTTAAAGGAAGTTGGGCAATTATGAAGGTTATGAGCTGATGCCTACATGTGTGAAATCTATGATAAGCTAGAGGTAAGTATTTGTACAGGGAAGGGATAAGATGGGGACATAGGGTACCATTGGATGAGGCTTTGTATGCTAGGTTTGGGAGGATGGGCCAGATAGTCCAAGGATTTGGGGGAGAGCTGTGGGAATAGTTGAACATGGGATATTGTTGGGTATGTGGTTGAAACTCTAATGTTGAGAAAACTCTTTAGAAAATATAATAAAGAAGGATTACCTGTTTAAGGTGTTTAAGGGAGGGTATCTGGCACAGGGTCAGACTTCTAGGGAGTTTTTGAGTGCTCATTTTGTCATAGTGTGTTACATCGTTGGGTGGAGACCCATAGGATGAGTGTGAAGGTGTACCCACATCCTGGGGAGGCCTGATGTTCTCAAAAAGAGAGAATTGTGTCTTTTGATAGAATTGGTGACTCCCAATGGGTTAGGGCAGTCTAGTATGTCAAGGCCCCAGCATTGTTGCAAGTATCTCTGGATCTGGTCCTTCAAGTAGTGAAGATTGATTGTCACTGTGGGCCCTGAGGGGAGGGGGAAAGAGGTGTAGAATAGATGAAATCAGGATAACAGGGGGCCAATGGAAGTGTTCCACAAGATCATTCAATGATGGATATAGGACATGTTAAATTACAACAAAAAGGCATAAAATTCTACAGGCTAAATGTAAACCATAATGTAAAATATAAGTTAACTAGGAATTTAGAAAATTGTACTGTCTAAAATATAAATCATAATATAAACCAATATGGAACCATTTTTGATAGCTATGTTCCAATATCTGTACATCACCTGCAGCAAATATAACATGAACATACAGAAAGATCATTGCTGGGGAAGGGGGAACAGGGTTTGATGTTGGATATATTGGAGCTCCCTATATTGCATATGTGTATTATTATGATCTAAAAATTTTTGAAGGTAAAATTAAAAATTAAGAAAAGAAATAAGAAAAAAAGAGAAAAGATATAGACACTGAGGAAGAAATGAAAGAAATTGTCTAGTCACTGTTCATACAGGAAAACACCTATTGCTGTGATGAAAGGCAAAATGTAAAAACAAGCTTTTATAATATTTTCCATTTTTAATACACCAATTTGTTTTTACTTTATTTTAGTTTTTCTAGCTTACTTTGTATTCTATTTCAAATCTTTAAACCTATCATTACTATTTCATTTTCCTATTCATTGTATTTGGCAATAAATTAGGCTGCATTTTTGAAGGAGTTTTGGATCACAGAAAGTTTCAGCTATGGTAATGGAGGAATGCTGGTGTGGGGTGTTATTGATGGTGGGGACATGTTTAGGAGGGAATTCCACAGGGCATGAATATGGGTTACATAAAAATATGTGGATATATGTTGAGTATTTTCATAATAGTTACTGTCACAAACAACTGAGGGAATGCTGAGTTCCTAGCCAGGTGAGCTCTATCACATTCACCAAAGGAACAGCAACAATCCCCCAAGTGCAATGGCAAAGACCAACACAGAAGGATCATCCAATGATGAGCCCTTCATACTGATGACTATGCTTATGAGCCTTTTTGCCTGAAATATGAACTAGGCCTAGAGCTGCAGGGTGCCTAAGAGTTACCTCCTGAGAGCCTCCATGTTGCACAAATGTGGCCACTCTCTAAGCCAAACTCTGCATGTAAATGCATTACCTTATTCCCAGCATTGGACATGACACCCAGGGATTAGCCTCCCTGGTAACAAGGGTTTACTACCAAGCACCAGTTGGTGATGTAACTAGAAAAAGACCTTGAATAAAAGTGTTGACTCAGACCAGTAGAATATCTCAGTTCACATGTAGGATCATGTGTTAAAAACCTTGAATAAGGGGGATATGGCAAAGACAAATTAGTTTAAATGGCTAAGAGTCTTCATAAAAGAGTCAGGAGATCATCAGAGGGGTCATGCTTACACATGCTTACACATGCTTACACATGCCTCAGCAGGACCCCAGAGACATAGTGACATTAGATACAACCTCAGGTACTGGTTCTCCTGAGGGCTAGGGAGACCCACAGTGTCTATTGTCATAGTAGTTGGATCTGGAATTCAGTGCCGTGTCAGGTGGCCCTACTTTGGAATTTGTGTTCCTGAGTGTGATGGAGTTGGACTCAGATGTGACCTTTCTACACATGATTCTTCTGTCACTTTTACTGAACTATGGTTAGTGTTAGGGCTCTTGTATCCTCAGGGGACTTAAATCTTTGGACTGTCCATGTGCCAGCTGGGCCCTGAGCCTCGCCAGAGTTGCATCTCCTACCCTATAGTTTGTTGGACTTACTGAGGTCAGCTAACAGGGAGGTGAAGATGGTCAACTGAGGTAACAAGCATGCTACCATCGTTGGGCAGGCCCAGCACGTGGAGATGAGGCCTCGTCTCCTGCTGGGTGAGTGCTTGGTGCGGGTAGATTGTCGCCCCCCTGCTACTCTTGCCCGTAAAGGCTGCCTCCTCTATCTCCACCCAGCATCCGGTCTCCATAGGGGCCGCCCTAGGGTAATCAGCCTGCCTCTCCCGCGCCTCACCAGAACCCAATTTACAACTTTCCCTTATCTTTTGCCCCAGCCCTCATATACCCCCCGCCAAAATGATAACCTCACCTCTGCCCCTTTACCTAGCAACAGCCTCCAACAACCAATCAGAGGCCGCCTTCAGCTTAAGCCAATCCACATCCCACACGTCGCCCCTCCCCCATCTTCGCCCTATATTAACCGCTGTACTTCCTGAATAAATCAGACTTGCGCACAGATCCTGGTCTCCTCAGTAGTCTTCTTCCTACCGCGCGTCCTCCGCACCTTGCCTGCCCCGGAGCGCCTTCTTGGAAGGCCCCTCCATGTGTTGCAGCCCTCCGCCCGAGCCCACACTGCCCCTGCAGCGGCCCTCCGGGCGAGCCCACACTGTGACAGTCAACCACCATATGAGAGACCCGAGAGTGCCTACAACTGCAAGCAGCAGAATTGCATCCATCATCCATGTGGAACCTAAGCCCCCTCAATATAGAGATGGAGCAGACATCACCATCCCAGGGTCCACAGGATGGAGGAATAAAATATGGATTAGAGTGGATTTACCCATATTCTACTATAGAAATGTTGTGACTAGTAAAGGAAGAAACTGCAGCACTGATGTGGAGAAAGTAGCCTCAGTAGTTGCTGAGGGCAGGGAGAGGGAAGAAGAGATGTGATGTGGGGGCATTTTTGGGACTTGGAGTTGTCCTAAATGATACTGCAGGGACAGATCCTAGATTTTATATATCCTGCCTTTACTCACTGAATGTACTGGGGGAGAGTGTAATCTACAATGTAAACTATTATCCATATGGTGCAGCAGTGCTCCAAAATGTATTCACTGAATGCAAGGAATGTGCCACAATGATGAAAGATGTTGTTTATGTGGGAGGAGTTCGGGGTGATGGTGTGTGGGGTATATGGCACCCTTTCATATTTTCAGTGTAACATTTTTTGTGATCCATGTATCTTCAAAAGCAATAAAAATAAATGCTCAAAAAAATAAGAGAAAGAAAATCAGGTATTCATTTGAAGATGAGTCAGCAAAGCCTGATCAAACATGGATACTAACCTGTCCCTGATGTAGCATGGGGGCTTAGAGTTTCCAGGCTTCAGCACGTATTTGAGGGTTGGGGGTCTTCCCTTAGAATGGAACTGGCTGTGGCCCAGAGCAGGAGATTGAGGTCCAGCCCAGAAATGGCAGGCACCCCTGGAGCCTAGGGGCCCAGAATGTGGTACCACCCTCTTTTCTTCTCTGCTCATTTTATCTCCCTCAATGTCTTTCCTTTTCCATTTTTTCTCCACTCCTATTTTTTATTTGTCTTCTTTCTCTTATTTGTGCTCTGCCTCCTGCATCCATTCATTTATTCATTCAATCATTCACTCCTTTATTCTGCAAATGTTTACTGAGTCCTTGCTGTGTGCTATGCCAAAAATGGTGCAGGGCCCATAACTTGCCCTGTCTAATGTTTTGCCAAGCTAACAAATAAGATCACAAACCCCTGAATGCAACACCTGATGCTCAACTTTCTCCCATGGATGGCTCCCCAGCTCTCTGTCTGTGACTCCATCACTTGAGTATAAAGGTAAATTAATAAAGAGTGAGCTCTGTCTCAAGGTGCATGGGTTGTGTGCCACTTTTCTCCTTCATGCCTTCTTCTACAGTATTTCTTAAGTTGTATTTAGTAAGATTCTACTGCTTTTGAAAAAATTAACCATTCCTGAATCCTCAGAATGTGTAACAGAAGAGGAGTTACTTGTTAAGTTGTCAGCCAAGAGTCATTTGTGTACAGGCAAATCCCTCTGCAGAGACAAAAAACTTTACCATGTGCTATCATACTTGGTAATTCACGTATATATATATATGCATATATAACTCATATATATGCATATGTGTATATACATATGTGTATGATAAATACAAAATATTTGTACACTCTCATACATCTGTTGCCTAGAAAATGATGCTGTTAATACCTTCATTTTTTCATCACATCTTATTCTTAAAGGGAAAGTACATCTTCCTCATTATCTATTAAAAGATGAAGAAATGCACATGTTAGCTGTTCTTTAATCTTTCCTTGGTTAGCCATGTATGTTACTCTGGCTGCCTTAGATCTTCCCAACAGTGAACTCAGACACTTGGTCTCACTGGATTTGGGGAGTATCAGGTCTCTAACCTAATGCCATGCTGCCTAAGTTTGTTTTTGCATTACTTTTTATCCTCTGGATAGTAACACTAGGAAGCATTTCTACCAACTGCAAAGCCCAAGGTAGGAGGTACAGTTAAGAGAATGCAGCACATATGCAGAGTATGTTGGAAAACCCAGTAACCCCCATCCTCACATCCAGCAACTCATACTGGGTGAAAGCAGCTTCAATTGAGCCTCTACAAACCCTTCACACCCTTCCTTCCTGTGCAAGACATCTGGTCCTCATGGGGGAGATGTGAAGATAAGTCAGCCTGGCTGTTATCCACAGCCACCCTGCTAAAGTCAACAAGGCAGTCCTTAGTATTGTCTAAGTTCTTGAGAATTCCAGGGGCACTATGCAAAAGGAACGTGTTGCATGGCTGCTGGAAATCCTGCTGTGCCTGTGCTCTGAGTCACTTTACAAGATGGGGAGAATGGAAAACCTCCCAGTAGAGGCCTAGGGCTCCTGCTCCCATGCCACCACTGGCCAGAATGACCCTTCCATACCTAAGCTCCCTCCTGCAGCTGCCTTCAAGCTCATCCACTTCTGGTGTGAGCATAGGGTACCCTGGTCCACTGTGCCTTTCACTTCTGCAGAAAGTGTTGCCTCCAATATGGATCCTATACTCCTAGGTTAACAAGAAGCTCAAACCGAGGCCAGTGATAAAATTTTCAATGTTTGGTACTGTGAAAATTGGATAGCTCTTTGGGGGAAAAAATAAACTTTTATCTTTCCATTTCATAGTAGACAAAAGAAAATTCTGGATGGATTTTTAAAAGTAAGTGGGAAAACAGTTCTAAGGACCTTCTAATCATCAAAGCAATGGGGAAAAATCACAAAGAAAATATCAATCACTTTAGCTATCTGTATTAGTCAACCAAAAGGTACTGATGCAAAGTACCAGAAATCTCTTGGCCTTTACAAAGGGGACTTATTTAGGTAGATTCTTACAATCACAAGACCATAAAGTGTAAGTTATGTCCATCATCAAAGTCTGTTGCCACATGTTGGAGAAAGATGACTGCTGGTCTCTGCAAGGTTTCAGGCTTCCTCTTCAGCCTCCATGTCCCCAGCTTCTTCTGGTCTCAACTATAGACTGGCATAGGCTTATCTCTCTCCCTGAGGCTTGTTTCTTTCTGGACTTGGCTGCTCTGGTCTCTCCACAAGGTCAGCTGTAGACCATCAGTCTTTCTTTCTGGGGCCTCTGCCATGTCTATGGAGTCATCTTTATTCCTCTTCTTCTCCTGTGTGTTTACTTCCCCGGGTTCCAGCATCAAAACTTCAACTCCTTCCTTTGCCATGTCCATTTCTCAGTGAGTCCCTGCTCAATAAGTGGGTGAAGACTCAACATCCTACTGACATGGCCCTTTCAAAACCCTGATCATAGTTTAATAAATTAAAAGTGAAACCTCTGAAATTAATAGAACCTGCTATGCCCAGAGGAACAGACCAGTTTACACACATAATCCAATGTCTATTTTTGGAATTCATAAACAATATCAAACTGCTAGAGTACATGAAAAGTAAAGATGTTTGATTTAAATGAAACAAAATTCAGCATTTTTAAAAAAGTAATACACCATGCAGAGATCGCATTATCGTTAACATACATAATGAAGGAAGTTGTTTGGCAGCATGTTGCCTCTAGCCAGGATTGTTATGTCCTCTTGAAGGAAACTTTGCTGGTAAGCCCACAGACCAGAAAGCTCTTCAGGAACCCAAGGAAGTCCAAGGCACCCCACCCACTCTGCTGTGATGACGGGAGGTCAATTCTCCAAAGGAGGAACTTGGTCTTCTGCCAGGTAAGGTTCTGGAATCCAGACCCTCCCCTCTGAGATTCAGAGGTACTACCTAGCCCATTTGAGGCCAGTGGGCAGGAAAGAAAGATAACATGCTTCCCATCACTCTCACATCACCCCCATATGCCCAATGAATTAAGGACTTTGAAGGAAGCTAGGCTCTTGGTCAGATCTGTGGCTTGAGTTTCCCAACCAGCCCACCAGTGGAACGTGTATGTGGCAGAAGAACATCTGTGGGGTCTAACACAAAGACCTGGCCTCCAGACATCTGTAGGAGAGGTGGGAGGCACCCTCCTCCCTCACACCTGAAAGCCTGGTGGTGCCAAAGTGGAGAGGGCAGCCAGTCTGGTGGTGCTCCATTGGGATCATGGGGGACTGGCCTTGCCCAACCCGGGGGATAGGTCAGCCAGCAGGGAGAAGCACTAACAGCAGGGGAACAGGGAAACAAGATCTTCAGGGAAAAGGCTGGGCTTGTGCTTTCCTCTGAGCTGAGTAAGCCCCTAGGGTTCTTATTCTGGGAGAAAGAGCTTAAAGGGGAAGAACAGACTCAAGAACAGAGCATGCAATCACCCTACACTGAATGTGTGAGTAAGTGGTAGTTTATTTTGTTCCCTAAGCTGGAGAAACCCAGCATAATAGAGTATGATATGCAACATGACAGAAAGATGCCCATTTCTTCTCCTTCAAATCTGTTCTAAAACTCTCTTTAAAGTAAGAAAGATGAGTAAGCAGCAATGCTTGCCTTCCAAGACCTGGATTAGTTACCAGGAGCATACCATAGCTCAGAATAGTCTTCCTTAGCAATGCTGGGGGATGTTATCAGAATCTTAGCTTTTCTTTGTGGGATTTTGCATATTCAGAACTTTTGTAGAACAAAAATGAATTCTTCTACACAAAAAATAAAGAAAATGATATTCATCACCAGCCAGCCTCAGTAACGACCATCCATTTTCAACAACTAACCAAACTGAAAAATCTGCTTTACCTTGACTTTTTACGTCATTTTTTCTTTTTTTCTCTTTTTTTTTCTTTCACTACTTTACGGACTGAGCAGAACGTTATTAATAAAAACAATCCAGATTTAGATGCTCTAACAAAGCAGAGCTTCTGGGTTTATTGGTATTTCACTATGACATTTTCTCAAGGGATTTCCTATTTCACACAGGATGTTGCTTTAAAACACAAAGCAAAACAAACCCTGCTTACCTTTCTCCCCTGATGTCACCCTGGTCCTTTGTGTTTTGAGTATTGTTGAAATTCAGTGTTTCCTTATACTGGTTTGGCCCTTGTTGTCTACCATCAGTTTTCCATCACGAAATAACTGAGGTGTGAACAAAGTAGAAGGCAGTGCAGAAAGAGGGCTGCTGAGGTTGGTGGGGTTGAGGGTAGGAAATGGACATGACTGTGGAGGAGATCTCACTACTGCAGGTGAAGCTGCTAGTTGAGAAAGGGCACTTGGTAGGAGAAGCAAGGGCTTTCCAACAGTGGGCAGTGGAGACAGAGACCCAACCCCAGAAAGCTCTTCAGGGTTAACTGAGTGGTAGACAGCGCCAATAGCCTATTCTCCTCCACTCCTGGCCACCCAGAGGTGTAACCATCCCTGCTCCTCTGCTAGGTGCTTCCACATGACCAAGGAACTTCATGCTACTCTTCAGGCAGAAGCATGTAAGCACCCATGGCCAGGGGCTCTGGAGACTTCACATTGAAAGGACAACAGCCTGAGTGGTGGCCCTCCTTCCACCTGGGCTGCTAAGACTGGACTGAGCAGAACCTCTCTGCCACACACACACACACACACACACACACTCCCCTTGGCATGGGAACTCTATCTGTCCTTTTAATCACTGTCTCAGTTTGCCGGGCTGCTATGACAACATCTCAGAACCATTCATTTAAACCCCAACATTGAAGCTTCTATCATGAGCATCTCTGACAGCTCAAGATCAGGGAGGAAAGACTTGGCCCTGTGGGCCCAACCCTTAGCAAAAGGGCACTGACCATCACTAGTCAAAGGCAATAATAGTAATTAGAGCTCCGCCATCCCAGGGCTTACTTTGAGCCACTTTATGCACATTAATCATATTCATTCACATAAGTGCTCCATGAGGTCAGTTCTGTTTGATCTGTCCTAGACTGGCAAAGTGAGGTGGAGAGGCAGTGACTTGTGAAGACCCCACAGCTAATCAACATGGAGCCGATATTTCCTCCTGGGACTCCTCAACCCAGGCTGTTAACCACCACACTGTTAACTGTGTTCCTCAGAAATTGACTTAGGGTGTAATTTTATCAGCTTTGGTAGGGCCTGAAATCACCTGCAGTGAATTTCAATGCAGTTCAGTCCTTCAGCAAACCTGTAGTACAGAATTCACCCTCTTTATGACCAATGACCCCAAGGTCAGAGAAACTGCTCCTGGAACCCTGAAGCTGATTAGATACCAGTTCCCATAACCTCAATAACACAGTGTGGACATTGGTTTGCTTGCCAAATGGACTTTGAAGTGCCTTTTGCTGTTTTTGTTGCTTTTAAGGATCTTTTCTTTAGATTTTAATTAATATTTTTTTGGTTGCCTCATTTCCTTTTGGCATACCCAAAACCTCAGGACTTGAATTTGCCTGTGACCCCAGCTAATCAAAACTACCCTGAAATGCTTTAAACACATAAAATCCCATTTGAATGAATTTGTTCTAAAGACAATTTCCATTTCCAGGAGGCAGTAAGGCATTTGAGTAGGAGTCAGCAAATTTCTCTGTGGAGGGCCAGGTGGGAACTCTCCTGGCCTTGTAGGCTCTGTCACTATCACTCAACCCTGATGTCCTAGAGAGGGATGGTAGGGAAATGAATGGTGTGGCTGTGTTCTAATAAAACTTTATTAAAACAGACAGGGGCCAGATCTAGCCCAGGGGCATTAGTTTGCCAACCCTGTCATATAGAAAGGCATGCTTATGGCTTGTTCCTGATTTCCCTCCATGAGGCACAGAACCAGTCACTTCCTACCTCAGGGCCCCTCTCTGGCCCTTGTTCAGTCAGCTCTGGAAGGCAGGGCTGCTTATCAGACCAGCAAATTCTGGAAGGATAAACTGAGTCTTCAGGCTCCACTCTGTCCTTTTCCCTTTTGGGCCTGGACCATAGGGTTCAAGGGTTCTGCTCTGCTTTTCCTCCACATTTGAGCTTCAGAAGCCACAGGCCCCACTGTGCAGTACTCAGCGGTAACTTCCATCAGTGATACCCCATTGAGGAGCAGTCTACAGTTCATGTTAGGGTGCTATGGAAAGGGACTCCTCAAAGTACAAACAAAACGTGAGCTGTCTTTGTTATTCTGAAAATCCAGATGAATTTTATATCTGCTCAAAAAAGCGGCATAGAACAATTTCATATACCAAGAGTCCTGGCTTTTTAGCTATTATTTCATAATGACCATCAACTCACTGGCTTTCCAATCCCCTCCTCTTTTAATGGCCAGCAGAGACAGATACCATGTCAGACCACCCTAGAAGTCCCCTTCTTTCCTCCCTCCATCCAGTCCTTCCACATGCTTGAAGCCAGGCAGAGGGGTACCTCAGATTCCAAAGACATCCCAGGGGCAGGCTGAGGGCCATGCTTGCTTCAACTGGAAACTATGCTTCTGTGTGTGAAGCGAAGCTCATGAGACTAAAGAGGCCTCCCACCAGTACTCCAGCAAGTGTTGACCTGAACTGGGGTCTTACCTGGGAGCTACTTATTGTGGTTGGGAGGAGAGGAAGGAGGCATTTTGTGAGATCATTTTATACACCGTTAACCTTTCCAAGTGAATCTGTATTGTGTTATGGGTTGAACTGTGTACCCCAAAAAGATACCTTGAAGTCCTAATCCTGGGTACCTGGGAAGATGAACTTTTTGCAAAAGAGTTATTGCAAGCAGAATCATTTAAACTGAATGAGGCTGACTGCAGTGGGCGGGCCCTTAGTCCAGTATGGCTGGTGTCTTTAGGAGGGGTGTGGGCACAGACAGACAGATAGGAGGGGAGGGCACCATGGGAAGAAAGAGCATGCCACACGGTGACTGAGGAGGCACTGAAAACCCAAGGCTTGCTGGCCAAGTGCCAGGAGCTCCGGTGTCTAGGACAGACCCACCAGCACTGGCCCACGCACTTGTGGCTTCAACCTGCAGGGCTGAGAGAGCAGTTGTTTTTAGCCACCCAGTTTGTGGCGCTTGTGACAGCAACCTGAGGAAAGTGATGTGCCACTCTTCTGGCCCCGCTATCCTGCCAGGAAGGCTGAGGGATAGCCCAGGTGCCCAGCTGTCCGCCAGGCTGAGGGTCCCCAACAAAGGCTCTTTTCTAATCAGATGCCCTGAGGGCTGCCCTGGGGACATACAGAAACAATGTTGAAAAGAAAGGAATGGGTGACCTGGACAACTCTGAAGGAAGATGCTTCTCTTCCTTCCGCCCTCTCTTGGGGGCTTTGGCTGCTCAGACTCTGAACTCTTCCCACCATGCACACCTTCCCAGAGGGGCTGGGCCAGACCTAATCCTGGTTCTCCTTGGTGGGTGGGAAGGCAGCCAGAGGGTTCCCAGGGCCCAGGCCTAGTTGCTTATTCACAGCCCGGGAACCACTGTGCAGACCACTCAAGGGGCCACACCTCCCATGCTGGACAGCCTCAGGGCACCCTTTCCAAACTGTCCGTGACCCCCCGATTGCTGCGAGGTCCCTCCAGCTCCTGGAGGGGGGTGTCACTATGTCTTGCAGTACTACAAGCTCTGCTCTTTGTGATCCAGTCACCTGTCCCACCAATCACACAGAGCAGCCCCTGCCCCCTCCATCCCCAGCCCCCATCAAATCCTCCTCCCCAGCCAGCATTCCCTCCTCCCCCCCCACCCACTCAATCTTCCTGGTAGCCCATTCCAACTATGCTGTCGTGCTCCCACCCCACAGAAGCATCCCCCAGCCTGCCCGGGCCCTGCCTCCATGCCCCGCTAGGTCCCCAGGCCCCTTTCAGAGGGTGCAGCTGGGTCTCCAGTCCTGGTCCTGGGTGGCACAGGCTCGCCCTAGCCCTGGCCACAACCCCTCCCTGGCAGGGGAGCCCCGCCTCCCCCGCCGCGCAGTGCCTCCCCTCTCCAGGCGCCAGCGCCCCTCCCGCCTCATCCTGGCCTGGCATAAGTAGTAGCTGCAGCTCCTTAGTGTCCAGGCGCCTGGCGGAAGGTAGCCGAAGGCGAACAGCGCGGAGATGAGCGGCGGCCGGGGCTTGACCCGCAGCGTGGCGGCGGTGATCTCCTCCTCCTCCTCCTGGCCTCCTGCGTCCAGCTTCTCGGGCGAGACCATGTCCGTCCCGCCCGGCCAGGGATCCCGACCGAGTCCGCTTGCGGGGTGCTCCGCGCCCGCGTTCGGCAGTTGCCGGGAAACCGCAGCCTTGTGTCACAAAGCTGGGCGGGGGTGGGGGGGTGGGCAGGGCGCAAGGCGGAGGAAGCAGAGCCCAGGGCGCAGGGCCAGGGGCTCAGGACGGAGGGCCCAGCCGGGCTGGGGATGGGGCCGTGTCCTCCAGTCTCCCAGCGAGTCCCTGGAGCAGCCACTTGGGACAGGAACAGCCCCGTCTGTTGGGCGGGTGGCAGACCCCTGGGCTCGCCCCCGACTGCTTGCTCTTGCCCTTGCGCTTGTGGACCGTCCCAAGTGGGCTGTCCCGGGGAAGTGCAGGCGCCCCCGCACCCCCCGCACGCGGCTTCTGAAACGCTCCATGAGCTGCGGAACAGAAGTGGAAGCTGAAGGTGGAATTCATTGCCATCGTGTATTAACTCAGTATGTCCGTAGCAGCGTCGCGTCAACGTGCAAGGAGCCGTGTTTCAGGGCCTCAGTCACCACGAGGGGCCAGCGCTCAAGGTACTGGCCGGTGAGTGTGCAGCGGCACGAAGTGAATCCAGCCACGTGGAATCTGGCAAAACCGAGCTGTTCCTGAGCGCTCTGCTGTTTCTTGAGCCAAATGCTGGATCAAGAGGTATGTTCCTTTTGTTGAAAATTCACTCAACTCTAAAGCCTCGGATGTGTGTGTGTATCAATAAAAAGGAAAAGGGGAACAAAACAGGGCTTGGGAATACTTTAACTAGGCCGGCTCTAGGAAGGCTTACCTGAAACAAATGATGATGAGGAGCTGGACTTTTGAAATCTGGGGGACAGTCATGCCAGGCAGAGGGAAGGGCATCTGAGGCTGAGCCCATCCATGTGTTGACGGCAGAAAGGGAGGACAAGGAGGTGCAGCTTCCAGAAGGGGAAGGCAGTAGGGAGTACAGGTGGACAGGCAGGGGAGGGGGTGTTCTCAGGCCCAGATCAAGGAGCACCCGTCTTAGGGAGCTTCTTGCCTTCAGGTCCTTGATGTAGGCTTGTGCCATAGCTTGCCCCCTCAGTCCTTAGCTCTCTGCTAAGGTAGACTTGGGGGTCCAGAGGTCCTGTGGGCAGGATTTCAGACAATGCTGTGCAGTACCATGTATCTCGCACACAGCCACATGATTTCCTGGAGATCCGTGTGTGCTTTGTTTGCCCTCCTCACCCATCTTTCTGCTCCACTGCCAAAGCAGACGTCCAGCCTGAGTTGGCCAGAGCGAGGTACCAGCCTTCCATGTTCCCATGCTCCCAGGGACTCATCAACCTCAGGGACCACTTGGAGATGTTGTTCCTGGAGCTTAGAGACATAGTTTCACCTCTCCTATGCTTGAGATAAAGAAGAGTCTCTCATCCTTCCCCCATGGGCAGAGGCCCTCATGAAAGCATCAGCAAATATTCTGTTATCTCTAGGGAAAAAATGCTCTTATAATTTCCAGCTACCTCTGCAAACTATCTTATAGACAGGAGAGAGGTGTCACTAAGTATTACAGATTGACTTGCATAGATGATCTGGTATCATATATGGGAATCTGGAAGTAAATGGCACCAATTGTCTGGTGATTTCAGCTGGAACTTCAGACTTAAATCATTTCATTGCAAAAAATATAATGTGCTATCTTGATGTGACACTGTAGCTTCAATTTCAGAAGGTGGCATTTTGTTCTGCACTAGGTTGGCAGCTCTGGGGAGCAGAGTATATTTCTGACAATACTGATGGCTCATCTGGCATACAGTGGGTACTTGGCTAATAGATGCTAAGTACAAATACCACTGTGATGTCTGGGGCTCCTGCTGAAAGCTGTGGCTGAGATGAGGGTGGGGTTCATGAAGTTCCCTTGGAAGGTGTATTCATCAGGCAAAAGGATGCTGATTCAAAATACCAGAAATTGGTTAGTTTTTATGAAGGGTATTTCTTTAGGGTAGGAGCTTAAAGATACCATGGCCATAAGCATAAGTTACTTCCTTCGCCAAAGTCTATTTTTATGTATTGGAGCAAGATGGCTGCTGATGGCTGTGAGGGTTCAGGCTTCCTGGGCTCCTCCCTTCCAAGGTCTTGCTTCTCTCTGGATTCAAGGTTCATTTATTCCCAGGGCTTGCTTCTCTCTGGGGATGGATTCTCTTTTCTCCTTATGCTTACTTCCCGGGGCTCCAGCTTAAGGCTTCGTCATCAAACTCCAACACAAAAACTCCAACATCAAAAACACTCAATTCTGTCCTTTGCCATGCCTTGTATCTGTGAGTCCCTACCCCTTGGTGGGTGGGAACTCAATGCCCTAATGACATGGCCCAATCAAAGCCCTATCATAAGTTAACCATGCCCTAGTACAGATCAGATTTCAAACATAATCCAGTATCTATTTTTGGAATTCATAACCATATCAAACTGCTACAGAAGGTAAGTCCAGGGAGCAGGAGTGAGAGCCTGTGGGGGCACTGTCAAGGTCCCATGGAGGAACTGGAGTTCCACATTGATCAGAGCTTTCTGAGGAGTGGCGATAATGGCTCTCAGCATTTTCCACTAGAGGATTAACTTGGAGGAGCATTTAGCTCCCACTCCCATTCCTCCTTGGCTGAGGTTTGTCCTTGTGTGGTTCATGCACACTCCTGCTGAGTGCTGTGCAGGCTCCCCTTAAACATCCCCTTGGGCATCAAAGAAGTCCTGGGAAAGAGAATGAAAGACATATGAGCATCTACTCACAAGAGGCTATTTTCAAGAGCCCCAAGCAGGGGCTGAATCCCATGGGAGACTTAGAGAATGCAGGCAGGGCATCAAGAGAGAAGCAACAGATAGGGCAAACTTTACTAGCATCAATTAAGAAGAGGTTTTAGTTTCTCTCTTTTTCAAACTCTTTTCCCACATGATCCTATCAACATTCCGCGTACATGAATGGAACGTGAGGTTAATGAACCTAATCTGATTACATTCCCCAGATCTGCAATGTCTATGGTGGGGGAAGAGAAAGAATAAAAGAAAGAAAAATCCAACTCTCGAACAAGGGAAATTAATAGTACAAGGGTGCAAACTGAGCATGGCTTAAGTGTGTAGCAAGTCAGTCTCTTTATCAAGTTACATCAGTGGTATGAGTTGTGCACCTTCCAGTCCCAACCAGCATCATGGGAACAGCATCATGTTAGTGCTTAGAGCTCCACTCAGGGTCTCACTGGGCACTGCTCTGGCACAGGCCAGACTCAAATGTGGCAACCCTATGCAGATGGCTCAGAGGAAAACAAATGCCTTGGAGGGGTGGCTACCAGCTGAAGGAACTTGGGATGCTCCACAGGATCTTAAGAGGTCCATATCCACATTGCAGCTGGAATCCAGTGCATTGACTCCTGACACCTGGGCAGAATATAAGCTTGGAAGGACTCATGGAAATTACATGTTTTTTTTTGAGAATGGAAGGAGAAATTGAACAAGATAGTCTTTATGTCACCTTAGCTGTGGCTTCAGCTCATCTTGATGGCACACTAGAAATGTTTATCATGAGTTCTCATAAATTCATGGGCTTCCTTTAGGTTCCAACTACCTAGTTTATTATAAAGCTGAGAAGTAGTAAGGTAAGTGACTTGGTTCAGGTACCATGGCCAGATGCTGCTGCTGAAAGCAATATACCAGAAATGGGGTGGCTTTTACAATGGGATTTATTAGGTTTGAAGCTTGAAGTTGCAAGGCTGGGAAAAATGTCCAAATCTAGACATCAGGTGAAGCTTCCTCCCAAAAGATCAGCTCCTGGTGATCCTGGACTCCTGCCACATGGAATAGCGGCCTTCCAGACTCTGCTTTCTCCTGCAGTCTCACTTTCTCCCCAAGCTGAACTGTGGATGATCAGGCACATGGCAGGGCATAATAGTGGCATTGGCTGTCTCTCCCCTCTCCTCTGGGACTCCTTGCCAGTTCTGCTTTGGGCTGCTCTGTATGTGTCTTTTCTCTCACACGGGTTCATTAACTTCAACTTCTGGAGGCTGCTCTCTGTCACTGCAGCTCTTTTATGTGTCTGGGGATTCCTCTGTTTATAAAGGGCTCCACTAAGAGGATTAAGACTTACCCTGGGCTATGCTCTACTGGGGCAATCTAACCAAATGGTTCTTATTTTCTCATGGTCCACAAAAGACTCAAACCAACACAGGGCCCAATATCACTGAAAGAGCTTTTTTCTTGGGACTCTTGGGCCATTCACTCACTGAGACAGGGCATTGACTGTACAACATGTTAGCCATTGATCCCCTGCAGCTGAGAAACAGAGCAATATACACACTTTCTTCTTCACTCCACCTTGGAAACCTTTTTTCGCTGAAGTGGAGAGAAGGGGGAAAATATCCTGTGAATACATTAAAATAACACACTTCTAAAAAATGCCTTCTCTTGAAAATGCAGTGCTTATTAGGACTGGATAAGATTGGCACACATCAAATATAAAAAAATGTATGAGTTCATAAACATTCTCAAACTAAACCAACTACCTGGTCCACCAACTCCTCAAAAATAGAAGCATTTATTTTGCTTTTTCTGTATAAATTTTATTTCTGAGTAAACAAACAGCTAATGGGAGAAATTTCTTCTTTATATAAAAATATGAGTTAATATAGAAGGAATGATAACACTAGGATTTTTTTATTTTCAACTCCTAACAAAAAATAGATCTACACAACAATCACAACATTAGAACAGATACTAAAATCATTAAGTGATATTTTAATAGGTGTGATGGTCAAGTTATTGTGTTAACTTGTTTAGGTTATGGTGTCCAGTTGTGTGGTCAAGCAATAACTGGCCTGGTTATTAGCATGAGGGTATTTTGTAGCTGAGTTTGCAGCTACAGCCAGTTGATTATATCAGCAGTCAATTGCATCTACAACCAACAAAGGTGATTGCTTTCAGCAAAGTGGAAATTCTCATGCAATCAGCTAGAGGTCTTAAAATCCAAAAAAAGAATTTCATAAACCAGAAAGAATTTCTGCCCCTACATCCATCGGATTCCCCCAGGGAATATGGAATTACCAGACTTTACAATCACCTTCATCAGTGTTTTCAGCTTTCAGACTGCCCTTCAGAATTTTGAAGTTCCTAGCCTCATGATTACATAAGCTAATTCTGATACTACATTGATATATAAATAATATATAAATAATATAAAATAATATAAAAGCATATAGCATATAAAGATATTGTATTTAAAATATAAATAAATATAAATATAATAACTATAAATAAGACATGTTGTCAGTAGTAGTTCTTTGGAGAATGATGATTGATACAGTGGGGATCTGTATAATAAAGGCATAAAGCTGATAATAAAGGAGCCCACTGAACAATCTTTAATCATTATCAGTAAAAGGGGACAACCAGATTTTATGGTATGAAACAAAGGAAATAGCACCACCTGTGAAGTATCCTTGACTGAAAAATTCAACCCAAATCTATGCAAGTCTCTGGATCTAATTTTCAGTTTGATAGGAAAGAGAGAAATAAAGAAGAAAATGAAATAACAGCAAATTTTGAAAAATATGGGGCACTCTGGAGAACTACTGATTCAATTTCTCCAAGAAACTGATGATCTAAAAACTAGATGAGGGAGGGTGTACAGTTACAGAATAAGAAACTAAACATCTAAACATAGCACTTAAAAGTAATGTGTGGACTTTGGATCCTGACCCAAACAAATCAACAGATAAAAAATATTTATTTTTTGAGGCAGCATAGGAAATTTAGACTATGGGCTAGGTATTAGTTGAATATAAGAAATAATTATTAATTTTATTAGTTATAATGGCACAATGGTTAGATAAAAAAGAAGAAAAACTTATTGTTTATGGATACATACTAAAGTGTTTAGGATAAAATGATGGGTTGGATTTCTCAAGAAATAGTCCAGTAACAAAAAAAGAAAAGAAAAATAGAGTAGATGAAGCACTGGGAAATTTGGGTAATTGTTCATGCAGAATGAAAGGACACATGGGATCCATTGTGTTATCCTTTCTACTGCTAGACATGTTCACAATTTTCTGTAATAAAAGATAGGAAGAGTAGAGTTGGTAAGAGATAGTGTTTTCTGCAAACACCAGAACTCCACGTATCATCAGTTTAACCCACAAATAGTGCACACTAAATGCCAGGGTCTGTGGGAGGTGCTGGAGAGAGAGAGGTTTTTTTTTCCTGAGAGATGGGATTATATTAAGGCAAGTTTCATGGCTAAAGTCCAATGACCTAGAATGTTAGGAATGAATCTGCAGTCCAGAATGTTAGGCTTCTTTACATGTGCAGCCAAGGAGACTGCACACCACACCACAGGCATGAAGAGGCATCCAAACGGAGGAGTAGACAGAGTTACTGTCAGGTTTGGGAGACAGGCAGTGTCTTACTTTACCACAGGGCTGCTGATGCAAAGTACCAGAAATGTATTGGCTTTTATAATGGGGAGTTTATCAGAGTAAAACTTACAGTTCCAAGCCTGAAAAAATGTCCAAGTAAAGGCACCGTCAGAGATGCTTTCTCACCAAAATTAGCTGCTGGAGATCCTGGTGGCCTGCCATGTAGTGAAGCAAGATGGGGGGTAATCTATGCCAAGGTCCCTGCCTTCTCCACAAAGCTCACCTTCTTCTGGGACTCAGCTGTGGACAGTCAGGCACATGGCAGGTTCATCTCCTTAGCTTTGAACTTCTAAGTGGGCCCAGCCTCTTGGGGGCCTCTTTCCATGCCTCTGTGTTCTGCAGAGTCCAGACTCCAGGACCCCTCTCAGCCTCTAGGGGCTTCTCTGTTTCCCTGCAGTCCTCTCTCTCATGTGGCAGGATCAAGATGGTGGCTTCCTTTCTCTGTGTGTCTCTTCCTCTGTGTCTCCACATATATAAGGTCCAGCAAGAGGGTGGTGACCCAACCTGAGTCATGTCTCACTGATGTAGTCTAACCAAAAGCCATCTAATCAAGTAATCCAGTCAAGCACCATTAACAATCCAATGCAATCAAAGGCTCTCACACCCATAGCAATGGGTTAGTTCAAAAATATAATCTCTTTTTGGGATTCACTGAATTCAAACTGACACAGGAAGGTCTAGGTAAAATTTAATGAAGCTGGATGGCATAGACTCAAAGCAAATCACAGCTGTGTGTCATAGGGTTCTTATTAGGCCTAGCCTGAGAAGGACTCAGAAACTACAAAGGTAAGATAAACATGGAATGCTGCATCCAGCACACCCTTATCTTAAGCTCTGCATTGTGGCTGGAAGTCAGGCTTCTTCTTGGAGTCAGAATGACCTTTGTGTCTCATCTTGTAGGCAATGGGGTGGGGGGTTCCATTCTTATGGATAAGAGTTAAGACAGCAAAGTTTCAAATGCCAGTGATTTTAGAGATTTTTCAGTACTATGTCCTTGATGCTAATTAACAGAAGCAGTAACCATACATTCACAGTGGCAACCCTAGAAGTACAGCACCCCTAGAAGTAGAGCACCCCTAGCAGTAGAGAACTTTAGAATTATGGCATCCCTAGAAGTATGACCCAGCAAGCCAGTCTGTGCTCTGCCTATAGCTCCTTACATGGACCTTCACCAAACCTGTGTCAATAAAGTTTCACTAGAAAAGAAAGCACCCTAGCACCTCTATGAGCAGTGATGATAGAACCTCCATTGCTGAGAATTCCACTTCACTGCTGCACTAAGTACACTAAGCAATTTGCATGGTGTGTTTCATTTACTATCTTACCCTATTTAGACTACACTTATTTGCAATTCGGGGATATCTCAGTCTCCAGAGATGCTCAGTTCACCAATGAGCCAAAATCCCCTCTGGACAAAATCCCCTCTGGATTTTCAGCCTGAGGACTTGTGGTGGCGTAGCATTTTTGGAGAGAACTGAATGCTCTTTTTCCCCAGGACTCTCACAGCTATGCTGATTTCATCTCCTCCATAGTCTTTCTTCCATCTAACAAGCATTCCCCAAGTTCCCCTAACCACCAGTATACTACGGCTTGGAAGGCAGCACCCTTGTCTCTGAGGACCTCATAGTCCCACAGACACTATCCCACCTGCTTTGTCTAACACCACTACAGAATTGGTGGGCATACTATATGAGGAAAGTCAGATGACCCCAGCATTATCATCAATTTGGCTTGTGTTCATAGAAATATTAGAAGTAGTTACATGAGGATTCAGGTCATAAGGACTGGACTTTGGAATGTAACATAACTTATCAAATTCATCCTCTTGTAGTGGGATGGTCAGTGAAAGCAGCAGTCATATACTGAGTAGCTTAGTTTTTTTCATAATATGCACATGCATGCTTACAGGATGAAAAGTTTTTAGTAGTTGCAGAGTGAGCACCAGCCTCATCACCTGCTTTGTCAGGCCAAATTTCACTCCATGCTTTGCACAGTGTGCTGCAGCCAGCACCATGCCTCAGATGCTCCCATCCACAGAAGCCTGCAGTTCAGGAACCCACCCAAGGGCCTCCCCCTCACTCCCCAGGCAGTGCTGGAGTCTCCTGCACAACCATGGAGGTTTGCACAAGCTTCCAGAATGCCAAATGCATCTCACTGGAATGTCAGCTCACTTATCGATTTGTCCCACACAACTGTTAAGGCAAGCACAGGGGCTCTTTTCTCCTTTACCCAGGAGCACTTAGCACAACACATCCAAGTGGGAGTCCATTATTTGATGGATGCATGAAGTGCGCAGGGAAAATCCAGATGGTGCAAGGGCTCCATGGAGGAGTGAACTAAAAGGGCAACACAGGAAAGGATACGACAGATGAGGACATGAGTGGAGAGGGTGGAGGAATGTTCTAGGCTGCATGTTTTCTTCACAGTATTCACAACCACATTACTGATGTGTGTGGCAATGTAGGCAAGTCTCCCCTCTTTAAACTGTAAACTCAGGGTTTACTTTCATACCAAGGATGAGCTGAGAAACAGTGAAGATAGACTAGAGGTGTGGGTGGTTTGGGAGAGGGCAGCAAGGTGGGGCATGAGAGGGCATGAGACTTCAGAGAAGGCAGAAGTGATGCTAGGCTTGGTTTCTGCAGCAAGGAGAGACTGTGGAAGGGTTTCTGAGGCATAGCATGATCCAAAATGGGGCTCAGGCCCAAAGTCATGCACTGCTATAAGGACCGTAAGTCATATTACTTCACAGGTTTCCAAGGCATATGAGAATCCTTTTAGTCTGGCCCCCAAGTGAGCAGCTATTCTCCTGGATATATGAACACATCTGAATCAATTGCAGCTCTCTCCTGGTCAATCTTTTATTTGTTTCTATTTGTCTCTTTCCATTAGAGCTCTAGAACTCATAAAGTTTCAATATCTTTTATGCTAAAGATAAAAACACCTAAAAAGTAAAGATAAAGAGTTCTAAAAAGTTGCAGCATGATGGGGTTGTGTGATGTTCATCACCATCCAGTTGTTGCCCAATTGATGATGTGAGCCCTGGCTGGCCATTGTCAGGGCATTCTTTAGATGACTTTAGACCATTAGGTGTTTGCATCACTATTGTCAGTCTGTCTGGACTGACTGGCACGTATATAGAGTTTGCATTGCTAAATTGCTTTCTGGAGTTGTTGCCATGATTGCCAAAGGCAGGGCTGCAGCTTCTCACTGTCCCCCACACACAGCTCAGGACACATACTGCTTAGGTTATTTATGAGAGATGAACAGCCTCCCACCCATAGCCCACATCATTTTCCCCCCTTATGCTGAAGCATAATTTGCTTGGCTTTGGCATAATTATTGTTGGAGTTATGAGGCAGATGGCTGTTTGTTGTTTTGATTATTTTATTAATTTTTAAATGAGGACATAAAGACAAATTTCCTGGGTAGCATTCAGTGTTGATCCTGTTTTTAGAAGAAGTTTTTGTTCTGAACAGTAGAGTCCTGAGGATGGGTTCCCCTAGCAGTCATTCTGGGGGTTATTTGTGTTTACATGGATTTCTTGCCAGGCTCCAGATCCATCTATTAATTTTATTTTACCCTTAGTGAGTTTACACCTTTAATCTTAAAGGGGTGCTGAAGGGAGATGATTGTTTTTTTGTAACTACTTTCTCCTGGCTATGGGTTGTAGTCCTTACCTAACAAAGTATAAAAATTTGTTAGTATATTTTGACTTGAGGAAGACAGATCTGGCATTCTCTTTGAAGATGTATGAAGTTTTTATCTGGTGAATAAGATGTGAAAGAAACAAATTCAATTAGAGTTTTGGAATACCTGTTTTTAAAAGAGGACATTGGATTACAGATGTAGACAAGGTTAGGTGCCCAGAAAAATGGCACCCCTTTTGAAAGTTGATGGGAAACAGTATACAAACACACACACACACACATATATATACATGCACACACATATATTTTAAGTTACTTATTTTCAGAGAGAAATTGTAATAGATAACCATATTTGTTACTTAGCTTTGTTTTGAAGATGCACTTCAGGTTATTAAATGATTGGCACTCATGCTTTGGCAGGTGTTTTTGATGAATTGGCACATTTTGGGCACTTGGTTCCATGTAGGATTAGTGCACCAACTTGGAAATTCTCTTAGTTGTTAGCTGTGGAGGTGATCAGAGCTACAGAATAAAGGTTTTTACATTTTGGTTTTAATTGTACTTTTCTGGTAAGTCTGACTGTTCAATAGGTGACTTATCACTAGCAAGCAAGCCTGGTTTTGCTACATAGTAGAGTACAGTAGAGTAGTGGAGTGGTTGAGCCTGGCACCAATTAACTGGTGGCCCAATTTTCAGCTAAGACCACCAGCTTATTTTATAGACATGTTTATTATCTATTTAGAAAATGAAGTTACCAGGAATTTAACATGTTTAATGTACTTTTGTACCCAATCCAGAATGGAAAAGATAGCATTATAATTATTAGTCATATATTTAGAACAGGATAAAAGTACAGCACTTAATATTAATTAATGTATTACTTAATGCATAAGGATTCTGAGCTGCAATTAGTAGTTTAAGTTTCAGGTTTATAATACTTTACATGTTATCTCTCCATGGGAGCAGGCCATAAAGCCAATTGTGTTTAAATTTTTACTTAGAGTAATCTGGTAATTATGGCTCCACTTAGCATGTTCTTCACAAAGTGAGCAAGTTGCAGCATTGCTGATTCTAGAGAGCATTTTCAGTATTTTACTGGCCTGGTGTACAGTGCTCTCTCGCACTATGGAACAGTGCCAGTCTGGAGGCAATATCCATTATACCGAGCCATCATTGGCTGCTGCAGGAGTTTGAAAGTGCAACATAGTTTCTGTTGACTTCAGGGACACAACCAGGGGTCTATTGTAGTAAATGTTTTTATTATTTGGTGAGTTAGTGACCATCTTAGCCAATAACTTTTATGGAGAGGCAATTTGTAATGTATTCAAGGCCTGGTTTGAATGCAAGAGACTTTGACAATGTTGATGTTTATTTTTTGATCTTTATACTTTTAAACATTTTTAAAAAGATTTATTTATTTATTTATTCCTCTTCCCTTCCCCACCCCCCAACCCCAGTTGTCTGTTCTCTGTGTCCATTTGCTGCATCTTCCTTGTCTGCTTCTGTTGTTGTCAGTCGCATGGGAATCTGTGTTTCTTTTTTGTTGCATCATCTTGTGTCAGTTCTCCATGTGTGCAGCACCATTCCTGGGCAGGCTGCACTTTCTTTCATGCTGGGCGGCTCTCCTTATGGGGTGCACTCCTTCCACGTGGGGCTCCCCTACATGGAGACACCCCTGCATGGCATGGCACTCCTTGCATGCATCAGCACTGTGCATGGGCCAGCGCCACACGGGTCAAGGAGGCCCAGGTTTTGAACCGCAGACCTCCCATGTGGTAGACAGATGCCCTAACCACTGTGCCAAGTCTGCCGCCTATACTTTTAAATATTTTTAATGCAATATGTTACATATGAAATGACTGCTTACTTTTACAATTGTACCATGAAGACATTAGGAGGTATTTTACTTTAGTAACAGAGGAAAAAACTATTTTTCATTGTTAAAATGAAAATGGAAGATCCCTAATGGAATCAAGGTAGCTTTTCATTACCATTTGCTTAAATATGCACATTGCAGTGACTTTTAGACAAGCTTTATTACTATGATTTTACTTTTTGCCATTAATAGAAAATCAGGTTTTAGTTAACAATGGCTTTTAAAACTAGAGCAATTTAAATGTTTCAGTTTGGAAGATGTTTTTACAAATTTTTACAACTAACCACAATTATACACTGGCAAATTTACTCCAGATTACAATTAGCAACCAATGGAATTTACTCCACGCATCTAAGAGAGAGAGGGAGAAGTTTTACACTTAATTTAATTTTATGAAACATGGGTTTACAGTTTCCATTATTTTAAATATTTAACACATACAATGTTAACTATTAATCTGGTGTTCTATAAACCTAAAAGATAATACTTAAGCCAAACAAGTTGAAATTGTTATTGATTAAATACAGAATGTTGTTTTTCTTTTTACAGGGGTGTAAAACCTCTTATTTTTGATAATTTTAAAACTGAATAATTTTAAAAGCATACTAACTTTTAGGCTTTGGAATATAAAGCAATTATTTAACCTGTTTTAATTATAATTTAATGAGGATTTTATAGCCTTTTAATAGTTTTGTATATTTAGATTTTACATAGCTTTTTGTATTGTTAGTTTAATTTGGGTTTTAGAAATATATATATTCCTTATATAAGTGCATCTTTAATGTTAATAAATTGATCAAATAGGCAGACATGAATAGTTTGATACAGAAACAACAATTTGTTATGTTTCTAAAGATTTGTTTATTTATTTTTATTTCTCTCCCCTTCCCCCCATCCCAGTTGTCTGTTCTATGTCTATTTGCTGCCTCTTCTTTGTCACTTCTGTTGTTGTCAGGAGCACGGGAATCTGTGTCTCTTTTGTTGCATCATCTTGTTGTGTCAGCTCTCTGTGTGGGCAGTGCCATTCTTAGGCAGGCTGCACTTTCTTTCACACTGGGCAGCTCTCCTTATGGGGTGCACTTCTTATGTGTGGGGCTCCCCTGTACGGGAGACACCCCTGCATGGCATGGCACTCCTTGTGTGCATCAGCACTGCACATGAACCAGCTCCACAAGGGTCAAGGAGGCCTGGGGTTTCAACCACAGACCTCCCATGTGGTAGATGGATGCCCTAACCACTGGGCCAAGTCTGCTTCCCACAATTTGTTATTTAAAACCTCCCTTTCTACCTTTGTTTATAATTAAAGAGTTACAAACATGTAGTAAAATATATATATATATATATATGATCAAGTGCTATAACATTTTTATATTTACAGTTTGACCACTGGTTCACACAGCCATAAACCCTCTAATGTGACAGGTAACATTGCATTAATATAGATGGTATACATATACACACATACATATGAATGCATTGACAACAATTAGAGGAAATGCTTTATAGTAATTTTCCCTTGAGGTTTTAAGCACAGTAATTTATTTACTGAGTGCTTATTATGTACCAGGTACTGGTGCCAACAATGGGGTTGGGAGTGGGGTGGAGGTGGTGGCAATGCCTGACAAAATCGCTGTTTGGAGGGAACCTGGTAAGCATTTGGGTTGCTGTTTAGACTGGAAAGAAACCAGGTAGTTTTACTTATTTCTTTTTCTTTGAGACAGCCTGAACAATGGGGGGATTGTTTAGTGAGGCCTGGTACCCTAGGAAAAATATTGCTTATTTTGGAAAATTCTGTAAGTTATTTTTTATTTTTAGTGGAGATAATTAATTAGAATTAATTTATATTATTTTAAAAGTTAAGGAAAAAGACAGTGTTTCCTTTAAAAGGGTAAAGAGGAAATGAGAAGACCAAAAAATAATTAGAATGGCACAAAAGTGAATGCATAAACCCTCCTTTTTTCTAATTTAATTATAAGTTTCTACAGTTTAATTATTAAGTTGAATTGTAAGGGGTGGGCCAGATTTCTAGGAATTGAAAGTAAATGCAGTCTACAATTACTATTACAATAGTTGAAATCCAGGCTACATTTGTTCCATTGTAATAGCCCCAGCTACCAACTTATATGTGTATGTATATATATGAGTATTTATAAAATGATTCTAATTATTAGCTGCAGTTCTTAGTATGTTTTTCCCTTAAGATAAATTGGACACCTTTATTAACTAAATTACAAGAACCTTATTAATAATAACCCTGCATAGTTTTCCTGTTTTTTTTTCTGCAGTATTTCATGACCCTTACTGCTGACTGCTCCAAGCCAAACCATTAAAGGGGCTATCAAGTGGTTAGAGGTTTATTGTTTTCAAGCAATAGCCTCTTTCCTTTAGACCAAGGTATTTTACCAGTTTACAATTTTAAACATTGTAAAGCATTTCTACATACACTTACAAAGACAGAGATTTCCTTTACTTCCCCCCTTCCAGGTAGAACAGTGATTTGATAGGAGTGTGGCTTATGAAGAGAAGGTGTGGATTCACTGGAAAGGGAGAAGCTGCTCCCCCTTCCCAGCTCTCCACTTTTGTTATGCATCCTTCTAAAGGGAGGAGGGGAGATAAGATGATGGGAGCAAGTTCTAGGTTACTAAAATGGCTTGAAAGAACTTTTCAATAGTACCTTTCCCAGGGACCCCCACCTCGGCAGAGTTATGATTCAAGTTACTAGCTCCATCAGCCACCCTGAGTGGGCCAACTCCAATAAACTTGGGTGTATGGCACAGACACCAACACAGACAATCCCTGAGCTCTGGCAAATGGGCAGACCCAGAGAGGCAAGACAGCAGAGCATTCACACACACATTCAGATGGTGTGGTTTTGCTTTATAAACTACGATCAATTCACTCCTTTGCCAATGACAAGGGATGGTTTCCAGCTTAATCAAATTTTACCACTTTACATAATTACACAATTATAATACTAGCATTTAGCAGACAAACAGAAGCACAAAATTTATCAATCTGATTCACTATTTTTACATATATTTTCTTTGGCATAGCTGCCCCCACAGCATTACAAACTTTAGAGAGAGAGAACACTTAAAATTAACATCTGAACAGGCTCTCCTGCTTATGCTTGCTGTCTACAAAGAGAATTCATTTGCAATTCAGCACCATAACAAAGGATTCCAGCTAGACCTTTTTACTGTTTAACTTTACACCCAGATCAAGCATCACCAGAAAACCAATTCATTTCCCTGTAACCAAGTTTTTCAAAATCCAGACCAATTTCCAGGATATTAGGACTCAAACCTATAGACATCCTTTTTTATTATAATCAAGCCTTCATTACCTCAGTGGAGACAAGACCAGAACCAGATACTAACATGCAGTTAGACAAACCCAAACACCAGGCTTTTTCCTTTTTTCTCTTCCTTCCTTACCTGGAGGAGATGGCTTCTTCATGCATTCTCAGGAGTACTGGGGCCTCCTCCTTTAGTGAGTGTATCAGGCTCCCTCCTAATTTTAGAATTAGGCTTTCCCTGTGCTATGCCCCCAGGGGTCTTCTTACCTGGCCAACATGCAAAGCTCCTTGCTTCTTTCTCAGTGTTTCTCAAACCCTCCAGTACCTCAGTTTCATCCAGGAGGGCTCCAGCAAAGTCCACAACCTCTTTCTGGACTCAAATGAGGTGTCCAGGGGCAGCAGGGGCTGGGTTTGACCCAGGCCCTCCCAACCTTCTCAGAGACATCCTGGAGGGGGCAAACTACCGTTGTTGCCTCTGACCTTCTCAGCATATCCTGGATGAGCCTCCATATGTAGTAACAAGTAGAGTGCATATGGTATTGAGGCCAGGACATGAGAACTCTGAGAAGGAAGATGATTTATTTTGGCTAGCCAGACTCGGCAGACTCCCATCCTGATAAAAACCAAGTCCCAAATAGAGTTTTGGGTTCCCTTTTATACAGAAAATATATAAGGGTGGGGAGTTAAATGGTACTTTTATGAAAGAAAATGACTTTCTTTGTTAGTTAAATGTTTCTCTGAGTACCAGATAGGTTTTGAATTAACATATTCCCCACATTCCAGGTAAGTTTGAATTAACATATCACCCACATTCCATCTGGATGAAACCTTGACTAGACATCCTTTCTGAAAAATTCATAGTCTAAAAGGTCTATATTACTTAATTGGATTTCTAGGCACACTTGGATACAGAATTAGATAATTTGAATTCATGCACAGGCTATATTATATCCCCCCTTGAGGCCAAGCTTAAGTTTATTAAGCTTCGGCATCACTATTGTCAGAGTCTTTCTGGACTGCCTGGTATGTATATACAGTTTGAATTGCTAAATTATTTTCTGGGACTGGAGTTGTTGCCATGGTTACCAAGCGCAGGGCTACAGCTTCTCACTGTCCCACACACACAGCTCAGGACACATACAGTTTAGGTTATTTATGAATAGATGAGCAGCCTCCCACCCATAGCCCACATCACCATTATCCCAGCAGCTGAAGGTCTTAAAGCAAAACCAAGGCTCTCATCAGTCACAACTCCTGTCTCTACTTCTCTATGCTCTCCCAAGGAAGTTATTCCCTTTGCTGTTTCAAATGCATGGCCTGCCCCAGAAAATCTGAACTTGCCCACCCCCAGGGTCACTGAGCTAATTCCACTAACAAATCCCTTCCTATTTACATATGAATACCTATCCTGTTGGCTGTTTCTTTAGAAAACCCTAATACTGGTAAAAATGCAGACATTATTAGTAGTTAATATGCCCTATGATTACTTTGTGCTGGGCTTTTTTCTAAGTGTTTTTATGTGTATTAACTCATTTCATCTTTATTGATGATTAGTCATTTTGAAACAAGGCCCAAGGTCATTCAGTTTGCACAAGACATTGACATCAACCCCAGGCGCCTGACTCCTGAATGCAGATTCCCAGTCCTCTGATGTACTGCTGCTCAATCCAGGTTCAAGTCTCATCTTCACTCCTGGTGATAGCCAGGTCAGGCCAATGCCTGACCATCTCTAAGCTGGTTCCCACTCAGAGAGGGAACACTGCCCAAGTCCAAGGCCCCTGGGAATCATGCAAGCCTTGTTCTCAAGTGCTTAGCACAGAGCTCAGAACAGAGGCAGTAAAAAGTAAACAGCAGCTCCTTTCCCTGTCCAAGGCCTTGGAACCAGTCAGTGGTAGAAACCCAGTCTCCTAATTCTGCAGCCCTTTCCACATCAGCCTGCCTTGTCTTGCTCTCCCCTCAAGCTTCAACCTGACCATAATGGGAGATAGAGGCACCTGTACTTTGCTAAATACAATGCAATTCACTCATGATTTACATTTTAGAAGATTTCCCCCCAATCATACCCACCCCTCACACAAGGTTTCTGATCACAGGCTGACATGATAAGAGTTTTCAGAAGATTAATCTGGGGGTGTGCAAGACAAACTGGACAAGAATAAGCCAGAGAGGAAATCAGAGAGCAGACTAGCACCGTTACCTTAGAGAACTGGGGAAACTCATCTATATTCTCTAGTCTCTCTTCATTGTAATGCTTTATTAAGTAATTTACAAAGGAAACAATAAGGTCTTTGGCATTAGGTGGTGATGAAAATACTGGTTTTTGTGACTCATCTTTTCCATTCTTACCCTTACATCAGGGGGAAATTAAAACAAATATTACAATAATTTAGTAACTCCAAAAGCAGAGTTGAGCATAGCTTATGAAGAATATAGGTACACTCTGCTTTTGGAAAACTGAAGGTCTGAAAGTTCTGTGTTTCAAACCATAAGCCAAAGATTTATAAAAATATCAAGTATCCTGAAAAGCCTAATTAACAAAGTGGGCACTTAAATTAGAGATATAAGATTCTTAGTCCACTGAGCTAGCAGACTATTTAGGATCATGGAGAAAGCAAGTTTGTATTAGGGATTACTTTTGGAGGTGGGAGGAATGGAACCATATCTGAACAACTTGAACCAAGTAGTTGGAGGTGCCATTGTTTAATAGCCTCTTTTCCTAGTAAATTTTTACTGTTAAAACAAAATCTTTTTGGGCCATTAATGCATAGTGCTACTCTAAAAAAATCAAAGAGAAATTTATTTTTTAAACAATCCAAAATATTATTTTTTTCCAAAGTTTACTCAGGATTTAACTACTCCTAATGGCCAATACTTTCACATCAATCACGAATGTGTTATTCTTTAGTCTACTGAAAAAGTACTTGGCTTTATTGATGATGCTGTTTATAAAATATTACAAGGAATTTCCACAAAACATATCCTGAAAAGTAGTTTTAATTTCCAGAATCATCTATTTTTTTCATCCTTTTAAGAAATTGGTCCTTGCCTCTTCACCTCAACAGGACTTGTAACATAAAAGCAACAACAGTTTCTTTATCTTTTGTGTACATCTTCATCAACTGTAAGTGGTAATAAAAATCCTTCTTTATCTAATTTAATTTCAATATCTGGTGAGAGAAGAAAGGAAAAATGTCTTCATGTGATACCCTCAGAAACACTATCTTCCTTTACTTCTTTGTTCTGTTTTGATTTCTTCCAAACTGTATTTATTAACAGGACTGAAAGCTGCAAAGTAATGACCACAACCAAATGAGGGTAAAGATGTTCACTCAGTTGGCTTCCAGAACAAGCCTGTTCATCTGAAATTAGGGAAGTTTCCTGCACTAAAGCAAGGAGTAGGTCATCAATTTAGCAGGGGCACAGTAGGAACCACATACTTTCTCCTCCTCACAAATGATGGCATACCTTCAATACAGACAATGTAGAAAATCCTCTAAGTTCAGCAAAATTAGACACCTAAGCGGCTCAACACACCCATCTATTCCAGTGCCTCCCAACAGCTAATGCAACCCATGACCCCAGCGCCCCATGACCATGACATGTGGCCAGGGAGTGTGGCTGGAGTTCCTTTCCCAGCCCTCTGGTTTATGCCATTCCTTCTGTAAAAAGGGCCATGAGAGCAGGAGAGGCAGAATATGTGGTCATTTGTAGCCAGTCCTCTTTGAGATGACATTTTAATTGATGAAAGGAAGGACTTGGACTCACAGTCAGCACTGTCTAGTAGCTATTTCTGGGATGATTTATGTGCTTACATCTGTGCTAATGTGGGAGCCACTAGCTACAGGAGGATTTGGAGCACTTGAAATGTGATATACAAGTAAGGAAATGAATTAAAATTTTACTTAAGTTTAATTTAAATTAAAGTAGCCATCTGCACTAGTGGATACTATAATGGACAGTGAAGGCCTAGAATAAAAGAGCAGCTAAATAGTCATGAGCACTTATTGTGTTATTCCCTCATTTATTCCCTCTTGCCATAGGTCTTTGAGGTCAGTATTCTTCTTACTCACATTTTACAGATAAGGAAGCAAACAAAAAAAAGGTTAAAAAGGGTAAATACACTATGCAAAGACATTTTGCTAATCTGTGGCAAGCTGGATTCAAATACAGTCTATATTCTACATTCTACTTTCTACATTCTATAGCCTCATACAGGGGAGGGAATATTTCATTTTGCATTCTATGTCTACTAAGCTCCATCTATCTCCCAAAGAAAATACAACCACTAAGTTCTGTAAACAAACCCCCAACTACTTACCTATTTTATACCAATAGGGTGTTAACACTTTGGAAGCAAAGTAGGATCTTGCTCCTCAGAGGTCAACCAATCCAATCACCACAGATTTATGAAGATGAAAATCCACTGGGGTCTCCAAGAAATTGCATGGCATAAGAAATGATTTCACTTGATATTTAGGAAGAAGTTTGAGACCATAAAAGTCATATATGCAAACATGAGAGAGAAAAATAAGATAGAAAACCAGAGAATAAATTGAAGGTAACATAGACTGTGCATAAATTCAAAATTGTTTCCAAGTGTACCTAGTCTCTAGAAATCCAAATAAGTAATATAGGCCCTACAGTCTTTGAATGTTCAGAAAGGATGTAAGACTGAATGTGTATTCAAGGCTGCATCCAGACGAAATGTGGAGGATATGCTAAATTCAAGCTGGCTTGGAATGTGGGAAATATGTGTTAAATCAAGTTTACCTGGAGGAAATAACCTATCTAATACTCAGATAAAACACTTGAAGAAACTAACAAAAAGTCTTTTTGCGTACAAGCACCATTTGTCTCCCTACTCTTATTTCCTCTGTATAAAAGGGACTGAAAAATTCTATTCCCAAATAGGTTTTTCTATTCCCAAATTCAGGTTTTATTAGGACAGGAGTCTGCCCAGTCTGGCCAGTCAAAATAAATCCACTTCCTTCTCAGAGTTCTCATGTCCTGGCCTTCAATATCATGTACATCTGACTCCTCTACAACAAAGGTAGTGAGTTACCTATGCCTAAAAGTTTGATGCAAAATTACTTTAACAAGAGATATTTTTCCAGAACTTACCACTGATATCATTCTTAATACGGCAATGAAAAATATCCTTGTTATAGTTTAAGTCTAATAGCTCAAAATACTTTAAAATGTGTTTTAAAAGTTGTCACTGTAAGAAAGAAAAATAAACATCGTGACAATATTGTCAAGTTCAAGAAACATCTCTGAAACACTCAGAATTGCTTTAAGGACCTGAAGGACACTAAGTTAAATTTTTTAATCCAAGAAAAAATGATAAAACTGACATTTCAATTCAGTAAATAAAGTATTACTATGAAATAAATAGTGCTGGAAAATTGGTTATATATCTAGAAAAGAACAGTTAAACTCCTACCAAACATCAGACCGAGGGCATACCTCCTTTCCTGAGTTTTGCTTTATTGCACTTTGCAGATATTGTTTTTTTTAAAAAAATAAACTGAGGGTTTGTGGCAATCAGGTGTCAAGCAAATCTATCAGTGCCAGTTTTCCAACAGCACATGCTCACTTCTTCTGTGTCACATTTTAATTAAGGTATATAAATTAAAAAATAATAAGTATTGCATACTTAGAAGACTATAGTATACATGTACTGGGACACCAAAATATGCATTGAACTCACTTTATCGTGGTGGTATGGAACTGAACCTGCACAATCTCTGAGGCATACCTGTACAATAAATCCCAGGTGGATTAAAGATTCAATGGGGAAGGAGGAGGCAAGATGGCGGCTGAGTAAACTTCCCTGTTAGGGTCTTCTGCAGGGAATCGGCTGGGCGGTGTTGGAGACTCTTTGGGACCGGATTGTTTTGGGATTTTTGCTGGTCCGGAGGTGTCTGGACATCGATTTGGAGGGAAGGTAACAGAGAGGATCTGTCTGTGAAATATACACGGAGATCCCAGCTACCTGTAGAGGATTCCCTCCTTGGGTAGGCGGAGCCGAGGCATCTAGCGCCGCACGGTGGGGCTGAGCCAGGCCGGGCTGTGGCGGCGGCGAGCGGGGCCGGGTGGGGGCGGGTGGAGCCAGGCTGGGCCGCGGCAGCGTGCGGAGCTGGGTGGGGCCGGTCCAGGCCACGGGGGCGGGCGGCGGACACCGGAGCCGGGCAGGGCCGCTGTAGCGAGCGGAGCCGGGCCAGGCCGCAGCGGCATATGGAGCCGGGCGGGGCCGGTCCAGGCCGCGGCAGCAGGAGGCGGACGCCGGAGCCAGGCTGGGCCGCTGCAGCAAGCGGAGCCGGGCGGAGCCGGTCCAGGCCGCGGCGGCCCCGCATACGGAGCCAGGCGGAGCTCGCCGGCCATGGCAGCGTACGGAGCCGGACGGAGCCGGTCCAGGCCTCGGTGGCGGGCGGAGCCGGGCCAGGCCACAGGGGCGTATGGAGCCGGGCGGAGCCGGTCCAGGCCTCGGCGGCGGGCAGCAGCGGGCGGAGCCGGGCCTGCGGAGGGGTTTCTGTTCTTTGGTTTTTGTTTTTTTTTTAATTAATTTTTTTTTTGAGTCTCTGCAGTACTGGGGAGTTTGTGGGCCCTGGGCGGCCTATTGGGGGTTTGTGGGAAGGGAGGTGCTTGCAGACCCATTTGGGCAGACAGACAGGGGTTTTAGGGCAAAGCGGGGGAAGTTGTGATTGCGGACACAAACAATAGTATTTCCACGTAGAGCCACGCCCCCACTCCCCCACCCCTGCTGCAGAACTACAGCAGTCTCAAAGTGATAGCAACAAAGAGACGCTACCAGGGTCTCAGGGGGTGCCAGACGTTTGGAACCTGATTAGGGGAATATTTTGCGAAGCGTGGGAATTTCGGGTTTGGACTCTGCTATTAGCGTTTCTAGCTGGAGCCCCTCCCCTGGACCTGGCTATTTGATCTAAGTCATTAAATTGGCTGCAGCCTAGAGGAGCCCCCAGGTGGACGTTCCTGGGGACCACAGGGTGGGAGGGTTCCTGAACTCAATTGGTGATATATCCACACAATAGACCCTAGTGAGTGAATTGTAGGACACAGAACACAGGATAGAGCTTGTGGATGAGACCTCACCCATAGGGCTGGCACCCAGCTGCGGGGATCCCTGAAGGCTGTGATGCACTGTGGTGCTCCCAGGATTCCCGTTAACTGGACTTGAGGTTGCCAGGTCTGAGTTCCCTGGACTCTGGCGGCCCACATGCCAGAGACTCACACCACTTGAGGCCTTAATACCTCAGACTGTCCATCCCTGAATCCACCACGCCCTGAGGTTCATCTGAGGCCCTTGAATATCCTAGCCCTCAAAGTTTGCATTTTTTCTTCTTTATTTTATTTTGTTTTGCTTTTATTTTTATTCTATTTCTATTTTTTTTATTCAAGTTTTTTAATGTTCTGATTCCTGGCATTGCATTATCCCCTAGTATTTTCTCCCAGCGTATCCACCAGTCTCTTTTTCCTTTTTTTTAAAAAATCCTCTCTTTCTTGTCCCCAATCTTCTTCTTATTCTATTTTATCTTAACCATACAATAGGTCCTGCAGGAAACACCTCACATTTACTGGGTTTCCTCATCCTCCACTGCCTCATTTCCCTGTGAATAGATTTAGGCTATCTACACTAACCCCTTTCCCCTACAACTTGATATCCTCCACCATCTGCTATCTCTCCTACATTCCAACTCCCTTTCTTTGATCCACTAAGTGTCTAACTCTTAATTTCTAATACCTTTGTTCAGTTTTCCATCTGGTATCTGCCCTTGAAACGATTACCTTTCTTTTGTCTTTCCCTCTCTCACGAAAACAATAGCTTCTTAATACGTACCATATTCCTCCCATATTCAGTCGTCTACCTTATTATAGGTACTTTCCTACTACTATAACTCTACACAATTTACATGATCTAACCTCCATCCTCCCAGAACTCATATTGATGCTTTGTTAATATATATCACAAATACTACTTTACACTTTTTCCTTCATTACACAATTGCCTTTCCCCAGCACTAATACTTTCCTTTAAAGTGAACTTAACCAACACTAAGAAATTCGAATAGGAAGAACAAAGTGACAAAGAGAAGATATAATGCTTATGCAAAAAAAAAAACAAGAACAGTTAATTAATCACCAAGACTAGAAAAAGAAGCTACAGATCTGATTAAACCCTTCAAGGAAAAATGATGACAAGACAGCAACAAAAATCTACAAACCAAACCAGTAATCAGGAAAACATGACTGAATCCAATCAACAAACTAAAAATCAGGAAGGGGAGCAGAACTTCGCACAAGCAATGAAAGATCTCAAAACATTTATCACCGACAAATTTGATGAAGTAATGAAAGAGGTTAACAACATGAAGACAACACTTGGAGGGGAAATTGCAGACATGCGCAAAAAAATAACAGATATGATGGAAATGAACACCACAATTCAAGAAATCAAAAATACACTTGCAACAAATATCAGCAGACTAGAAGAGGCAGAGCAGAGAATTAGTGATGTGGAAGACAGTGCATTGGAAATCAAACAGATAGTAGAAGTGGTCAATAAAAAGGTAGAAAAAATCCAGATAGGACTTAAGGACCTGAATGATAATGCAAAACGCTCAAACATACGTATTATAGGCATTCCAGAAGGAGAAGAGAAGGGAAAGGGGTCAGAAGGAGTGTTGCAGGAAATAATGACTGAAAACTTCCCAAATCTACTGAAAGAGACAGATGTACATATCCAAGAAGCACAGCGCACTCCAATTATCATAAACCCCAACAGGCCCACCCCAAGACATATACTTGTCAAATTATCCAATGCTCAAGACAAAGAGAAAATTCTAAAAGCAGCAAGAGAAAAGAAAACCATCACATACAAGGGAAGCTCCATAAGATTAAGTGCTGATTTCTCATCTGAAACCATGGAGGCAAGAAGGCAGTGGTATGATATAGTCAAGGTACTAAAGGAAAAAAATTTCCAACCAAGAATACTCTATCCACCTAAACTAGCATTCAAAAATGATGGAGAGTTCAAAATATTCACAGATAAACAGAAACTGAAAGAGTATATCAACAAGAAACCTCCCCTTCAAGAAATTCTTAAGGGAGTTCTGCAGGAAGAAAGGAAAAATCAGGACAGTCAGAGATGGAGGAGAGTGTAAGAGCAACAAAAAAGACAAAAATAGAAGGGGAAAATATAATAATACAAAGTATAACAAACACAAATCCAACCAAAATATGGCTACCACAAATAATTCTCTGAATGTAATAACACTGAATGTCAATGGATTAAACTCACCTATCAAAAGATTCAGACTGGGACACTGGATAAGGAAATATGACCCATCTATATGCTGTCTACAAGAGACACATCTTAGACACAGAGACGCATGGAGATTGAAAGTGAATGGCTGGAAAACAATCATACAAGCAAACAACAACCAAAAAAAGGCAGGAGTAGCTATATTAATATCAGACAAAATAGACTTTAAATGTGAAACAATTGTGAGAGACAAAGAAGGATACTACATTTTAGTGAAAGGGACAATCTGTCAAGAAGATCAAACGATCATAAATATTTATGCTCCTAACAAGGGTGCCTCCAAACACGTGAGACAAACGCTGGAAAAATTAAGTGAAAAAATAGATGCATCTACAATTATACTGGGGGACTTTAATACACCACTATCAACTCTGGACAGAACATCTCAAAAAAGAATCACTAAGGAAACAAAACATTTGAACAGTATATTAGAAGAGCTGGATCTAATAGACATATATAGATCATTACACCCAAACACAGCAGGATATATATTTTTCTCAAGTGCACATGGAACATTCTCCAAGATAGACCATATGCTGGGCCACAAAGAAAGGCTTAATGAATTCAGAAAGATCGAAATCATACAAAACAATATCTCTGACCACAGTGGAGTGAAGCTGGAAATTCACAAGGGACGGAGGCCCAGACTTCACACCACAATTTGGAAATTAAACAGCACACTCTTAGAAAAACAGTGGGTCAAAGAGGAAATCTCAAAAGAAATCAATGACTACCTTGAAACAAATGATAATGATAACACAACATACCAAAATTTATGGGATGTAGCAAAAGCAGTACTGAGAGGGAAATTTATAGCCATAAATTCACATATCAAAAGAGAAGAAAGAGCAAAAATTGAAGAACTAACTGCTCTTTTGACGGAATTAGAAAAACAACAACAAAGTAACCCAACAGGAAGAAGAAGGAAGGAAATAACAAAGATAAGAGCAGAACTAAATGAAATAGAAAATAAGAAAGCACTTGAAAAAATAAACAAGACCAAGAGCTGGTTTTTTGAGAAGATCAACAAAATTGACAAACCTTTATCGAGACTAACAAAGAAAAAAAGAGAGAAGATGCAAATACACAAAATAAGAAATGAGAAAGGCGATATCACCACTGACCCCACAGAAATAAAGACTATCATAAGAGGATACTTTGAAAAACTATATTCCATCAAAAATGACAATTTAGAGGAAATGGACAAATTCCTAGAAACACATAAGCAGCCCATATTGACAAAAGAAGAAATTGATGATCTTAACAAACCAATCACAAGCAGAGAGATAGAATCAGTCATTAAAAATCTCCCAACTAAGAAGAGCCCAGGGCCAGACGGCTTCACAGGTGAATTCTACAAAACATTCCTGAAAGAACTAACACCAATCCTGTTGAAACTATTCCAAAAAATCGAAACAGAAGGAACATTGCCGAACTCCTTCTATGAGGCCAACATTATCCTAGTACCAAAGCCAAAGACACCACAAGAAAGGAAAATTACAGACCAATTTCTCTAATGAACCTAGATGCAAAAATACTTAACAAAATACTTGCTAATCATATTCAACAACACATTAAACAAATTATACACCATGACCAAGTGGGATTTATTCCAGGTATGCAAGGATGGTTCAACATAAGAAAATCAATCAATGTGATACACCTTATAAACAGATTGAAGGAAAAAAATCACATGATTATATCTATAGATGCAGAAAAGGCATTTGACAAAATACAGCACCCCTTCTTGATAAAAACACTCCAAAAGATCGGAATACAAGGAAACTTTTTGAACATGATAAAGAGTATATATGAAAAACCTACAGCCAACATTGTTTACAATGGAGAAATCTTGAAATCCTTCCCTCTAAACTCAGGAACAAGACAAGGATGCCCATTGTCTCCGCTCCTATTTAACATTGTCTTGGAAGTACTTGCTCGAGCACTGAGGCAAGAACCAGATATAAAAGGCATTCAAATTGGAAGGGAAGAGGTCAAAATTTCATTATTTGCAGATGACATGATCCTATACATAGAACACCCAGAGAGATCTACAACAAAGCTTCTAGAACTCATAAATGAGTTCAGCAAAGTCACAGGTTGTAAGATCAATGCGCAAAAATCAGTAGCATTTCTGTACACCAATAATGAGCAAGATCAGGAGGAAATCAAGAAACAAATACCATTCACAATAGTAAATAAAAAAATCAAATACTTAGGAATAAATTTAACTAAAGAGGTAAAAAAACCTATACACCGAAAACTATACAAGACTGTTCAAGGAAATCAAAGAAGACCTAAATAAATGGAAGAATATTCCTTGTTTATGGATAGGAAGACTGAATATTATTAAGATGTCTATCCTACCAAAACTGATCTACACATTCAATGCAATCCCAATAAAAATCAATGCAGCCTTCTTTAAGGAACTAGAAAAACTAACTATGAAATTTATTTGGAAAGGAAAGAGGCCCCGAATAGCCAAAGACATACTGAAAAAGAAAAACGAAATAGGAGGAATCACACTTCCTGACTTGAAAACATACTACAAAGCTACAGTAGTGAAAACAGCATGGTATTGGCATAAGGAGAGACACACAGACCAATGGAATCGAATTGAAAGTTCAGATATAGAACCTCATGTATATAGACATATAATATTCGATAAAGCCATCAAACCCTCTCAACTGGGACAGAATGGCCTATTCAACAAATGGTGCCTGGAGAACTGGATAGCCATATGTAGAAGAATGAAAGAGGATTACCATCTAACACCTTATACAAAGATCAACTCAAGATGGATCAAAGACCTAAATATAAGAGCCAAGACCATAAAGATCTTGGAAAGCAGTGTAGGGAAACATCTACAGGACCTTGTAATAGGAAATGGCTTCATGAATATCACACCAAAGGCATGAGCAGCAAAAGAACAAATAGATAAATGGGACTTCCTCAAAATTAAAGCCTTCTGCACCTCAAAGGAGTTTGTCAAGAAAGTAAAAAGGGAACCCACACAATGGGAGAAAATATTTGGCAACCTTATATATCTGATAAGAGACTTATATCTTGCATATATAAAGAACTCATATATCTTGAAAACAAAAAGATAAACAACCCATTTAAAAAATGGGAAAAAGATTTAAACAGACACTTCTCCAAAGAAGAAATACAAATGGCTAAAAAGCACATGAAAAAATGCTCCAAATCTCTAGCTATCAGGGAAATGCAAATCAAAACGACAATGAGATACCATCTTACTCCCATAAGATTGGCAGCTATGAAAAAAACAGAAGAATACAAATGCTGGAAGGGATGTGAAGAAAGAGGAACACTCATCCACTGCTGGTGGGAATGCAGAAGGATCCAACCATTCTGGAGGACAGTTTGGCGGTTTCTCAAAAACCTAACCATAGATCTGCCATATGACCCAGCAATACCACTGCTGGGCATATACCCATCAGAACTGAAAACAAGGACACAAACCGATATATGTACACCAATGTTCATAGCAGCATTGTTCACTATCGCCAAAAGTTGGAATCAATCCAAATGCCCATCAACAGACGAGTGGATCAATAAAATGTGGCATATACACACAACGGAATACTACTCGGCTGTAAGAACAAATACACTACAAACACACGTGATAACATGGATGAATCGAGAGAATCTTATGTTGAGTGAAGCAACCCAGGCATTGAAGGACAAATACTACATGACCTCAATGATATGAAATAAGCAAACTGCCTCAGAGAGCTAGAGTCTGGAAAAGAGGCTTACAGGAAAGCGGGGGGGTGGAGGAAGGATGTGAGTTAACGTCTGCAGGGGTGGAATCTGTGATGAGCTGGTGGTAAGTATGAGCAAAAAGAAGGGACAAAATGGGGGCAAGGGGTTGTCTTCGGGTGGGGCTTTGTGGGTTTGAGGGGGGCTGGGGATGGGAAGAGGGGTAATATTGTCCAAAAATTCGGGGGAGGGAGGGGCAACATACAAACATGGGAGAGTGTCAGGTGTCCGTTGAGAACAAAAAGTTGAGAAAATCGTATCAAAGTATAAGTAGGAGGGACACCTGGTTAGGATGCTCAGGGGGTATGGTCTGATGTAGGACAGACTCCGGGGGAATAGCTGAAGGCTCATTTTGCCAAGGTGGGTGGTACCATTGGGAATAGACCCAAGAAGTGAGAGTTGGGGTGGACCCACACCCTGGGGAGGACTAATGCTATCAAATAGAGAGAACTGTATCTCTTGAGAGAAAGGATGGCTCCCAGGGCATTAGGGCAGTTGAGAAAGTCAGGCCCTGAATACTGCTGCAAGGATCTATGGACAGGGCTTCTTGGGAAATAGAGATTGGCTGGCGTTGTGGGCCTCAAGGGGAGGGGGGAAATGGATGGGGAATGGAAGGAACCAAGGTGAATATGGGGGCAAGAGAGGAGTTCTGTGAGAGTACACGAGGATGAATATAAAACATGTAATATTACACCAGAAACATATAGGGGATGACAGACTAATAATGTAAACCATAAGGCAAAACATAGGATAACTAAAAAATTTAGAAAACCGTACAATCTAAAGTATGGACCACATAGTAAGCACAGATGTCACCTTGTTTGAAAGCTATTGTCCCGGAATCTGTACATCAGTATCAGGAAATATGATATGAATAAGCTAAAAGATTATCGCTATGGAAGGGAAAAGGTTTTATGGTGGATCTGGGGAAGTACTCTATATTGTATATATGAATTTCGGTGACCTAAGACTCTTGTGAAGCTGACATTATGTTGGGATTCACTTTACAGGAAGTTTTGAATCATAGAGTGGTTCAACAATGGCAGCAGATGAATACTGATATAGGATGTTATTGACAGGATATATATGGCTGACAGGGAGTTATACAGGGCATATGCCCAGGGTATATAGTAATGTCTAGATATACTCATAGTGGAAACAATTAAAAACAACAGCTGGGGCGGGTACTGGGTGCCTGGCCGGGGAGTCACGGTCATGGACCCTGGGGAGCAGCGGCAGTCCGCCAGGGGCAACGGCAAGAACCAGGAAGGAAGGAGGGTCCAACAGTGGGTTCCTGATACTAATGGCTATGCTTTAGAGCCTATACATCTGCAATAAGAACAAGGCCTAGAGTAGCACTGTGCCTGGGAGTTTTCTCCTGACAGCCTTCATGTTATTCAAATGTGGCCACTCTCACAGCCAAACTCAGCATGTAGATGCAGTGCATTCCCCCCAACGTGGGACATGACGCCCAGGGATGAGCCTCCCTGGCACCGAGGGATCACTACCACATACCAGCTGAAGATGCAACTAGAAAATGACCTTGAATTAAAGGTTCAATACGGATCAGCAGAATATCCCTGTCTACATATAATAACATGACTTCAAAATGCTGTTTGACCTAATATAAGGGGGAAATGGAAAGGAGGAATGAGATTATAAGGCTATGAGTCTCTAAAAAAGAGTCTGGAGGTTGTCAGAAGGAATGCCCTTATGCATAACTGAGCAGAGTCTAAGAGACAGATAAAGTAGATACAACCCCAGGTATTGGTTCTTCTGAGGGATAAAGAGACCCACGGGTTCTATGGTCATGGCAGATGGGGTTCACTGCCATGGCGGATGGCCCTTCTTTGGAGCTGGTGTTTCTACATGATGGAATTGAACTCGGAGGGGATCTCTTCCCACAAGACTTGCATGCTACTTTATTGGAATTGTAGTTGGTGCTGGGGTTTAAGATATATTTAGGGGATTTGAATCTCTGGACTGATAATAAGACACCCAGGCCCAGAGCCTCAACAGACTTCAGCTCCTACACTTTGATTTATCGGACTGACCCCACTCAGCTAACATGGAGTTGAAGAAGGTCAACCACCACACCATGGAGCCTAGAGTGTCTACAACTGAAAGCAGGAGGAGTGCATCCAGTATCCATGTGGAATCTAAGCCCCCACTTGACATAGATGTGCAATGGACACAACCAATCCAATGTCCACAGAGAAAATGTGGAATGGGTGTGGGAAGGGTAGCCATGGTGGCTGCTGGGTTTGGGGAATGGGAGGAAGAGATGAGATGTGGAGGCATTTTCGGGACGTGGAGTTGTCCTGGGTGGTGCTTCACGGACAATTACAGGACATTGTAGACCCCCCCAGGGCCCACTGGATGGAACGGGGGAGAGTGTGGGCTATGATGTGGACCATTGACTACGGGGTGCAGTGATGTTCAGAGATGTACTTACTGGGTGCAATGGGTGTCTCACGATGATGGGAGAGAGTGTTGCTGTGGGGGGAGTGGGGGGTGGGGGCAGTGCGGTTGATTGGGACCTCGTATTTTTTTAATGTAATTCGTAAAAATAAATAATTTTAATTAAAAAAAAGATTCAATGGGGTAAAATTAATAAAATACTTGTACTAACACATATCTGGTGAAATAATCTTATGCATGATGGGAATGACAGGAGGCATTAAAAGACTTGTGGATTTGCTCAGACAAAGTTTAAAAACACAAACAACCCAATAGAAAGATGGGATAAGGAGCAGGAAGGCAATTCCTAGGAAATACAAATGGCCAACAAACATTTGGCAAAATGCTCAACTTCATTATTGCTCATTTAAATGCAATTTAAATACATGACAAGATACCCTTTTCCACTGAACTGAGTGGCAAAAGCTAAAGGGACTAACAACACTGTGCAGTGGAGGTGGGGGAGACACAACCACCTTTATTCACTGATGGGGAGACATGATAGCTACCACTCAGAGTCACTATCTACTGATATTGCATCAGTAATCCCACTCAGCATTCTAGCCTGCAGATTAAAGGAACATGGACCCCAGTAGAATGACATGCAAGGGTGTTTACTACAGCACTGATGATAGAGACTGAAGATGGAAAGAACCTGAAAGCTTGTAAGCTGGGGAATGGGGGAGTAAGTCCCATAAAATACTATGCAACTTGGAAAAAGAATGTATTTGATCCACACACATTGCCCTTGAAGAAGTTCTATGGGGAAGTGGACCTGGTCCAGTGGTTAGGGCATCCATCTACCATATTGGAGGTCTATGGTTCAAACCCCAGACCTCCTTGACCTGTATGGAGCTGGCCCATGTGCAGTGCTGATGTGCACAAGGAGTGTCATGCCACACAGGGGTGTCCCCATGTAGGGGAGCCCCACATGCAAGGAATGCACCCTGTAAGGAGAGCTTCTCAGTGCAAAAGAAAGTTCAGGCTGCCTAGGAATGGTGCCACAAACACGGAGAGCTGATGCAACAAGATGATACAACAAAAAGAAAGATTCCCATGCCACTGACAACAACAGAAGTGGACAAAGAAGAACATGCAGCAAATAGACACAAAGAACAGACAACCTAGGGGGAGGAGGGATGGGGAGAGAAATAAATAATTAAATAAATAAAATAAATAAATCTTTTTTTAAAAAGTTCTATGATACACTGGACATAACGATAAATTGCAGATAAATTGCAGATAAATTGCATAATGATAAAATGCAAATGGTGTCATCCATTGAAAAGAAAAGAAAATTGGTGTATATATTTGTGTACATTTGTCATAGAAAGCACAGTTACAAGTTTGTTATTTCAGGGAAGGGAGGTGGTTTGAGTTAACTAATTTTAGTGTTTCTTTTTATATGCCTTGGTAGTGTTTTAACTTTTTAAAAGAAAAGAGTAACATCTTTCCATTTCTTTACCTTATATCAAGAATGTGATCCTCAGTCAAGTTTGCGGACAAAGCAGAAGATGACAAAATCTGGAGACACTATTTCCAATCACACAAAAGAGATGTGCTGTAAAAGATTATGAGAATGAATCTTTACAGCACAGATGCCACTTAAACCAAACTCTACCAGACACGAGTGAAATTTCTGACTTGGTTTAAAAATGCACTCAGAAATATTTAGGAATTTTAGAGTTCAGAGATTCAGACCTTTTTATCAAATGGCTATGTGTGTGCTAAAATCCTTTAAAACCCTCAAAGTGAATCAAGGAATACTAAGACTCATATGCCTTCAACACTTGAAACCGTCTAGAAATTTCATACAGCAGGAATTGGTCCTATAGGACAAGAGAGAAATTGGGTCAATTTGTCAAAGAAAAGGCTACCTGTTGCACTTATCTCCAAGTAAATGAAAGTTTTCCCTTTTAATAAGGTTATAGAGATAGGTCAAAAGAGAAATGACTTAGTTTTCAGAAGGGGCACAAGAAAACTATTCATCTTCAGTGAAATAAGGCCATACACTTTGTGTTTTTACCTTATAGAAAGGACATTCTAGGACGAAGGAAAATACGGTTGTGTCAGTTGTGCCAGACTCAATTTGTCCAGATATGATACTTCACCTGAAATAAAAAGCATCCCAATCAGTTACATTTGAGTTTTGATACATGTAATGAAAAATATCATGAACACACAGCACTAATGCATTCATTTCAGCAATGATAGATTTCTAAGTGACAATAGAAAGCGAACTTGTGAGAATTATGCCCTCTTGCTTGCTTAACCAGTGACATCTCATTTTGACTTCTACGAACCCAAGCTCCTAACTGCAGATTCATGCAGCTACAGTGGCAGACCCCTCCTGACAGGAGAATCTCAATGATCCCCCACAGGAGCACAAATTGGGGTGCTGACATCTTCCACCTGTGGGAAGTGCATCCATCAGTCCATCCAGCTGCTGAACCATGACCACAGCCATGCCAACCTCCTGAGACCTGACTTCTACAGGAAGAATGGCATCCCCAACATCAAGGCCCCCAGCTTTGGGCACATTTCTTCAGCCTGAGGTTTGCCCCAGGCCCCAAAGGTCCAGGGACCCCTTCCAAGGGGGGCATCCCTATTGTGCTGACATCTAGAAACAGCAGTGATGCCCCCATCTGACCTTATGGTGAGGATCATGAATGATGAATAGCTTCCCTAAGGGGCCTCAGCCAAGAGCCTGGCAGACACCTTTAAGATGTAGGCACTTCCAGCAGGCTGATTTTTACATGAAAACATTTCAGATTAAGTGACACTGGTGACTCATTCACTATGGGCATCTTCACGATATTAAAACATTCCCCTCACCTTAAGTGACCATTTTTTCATGGGCTCTCTGCATTTGTATTTTGGGAGGGGTGTGCAGTTTTTTTCATAATAGTCACAGAAATTGCTATTGCCTATATTATGTCTAGCATACACAAACAACACTTGTGTTTTGCTTTCTTCAAGAGGAACTATAAGGAAATTTACATTTTGGCACAAGTGAACTCTAGATACTGCAATGCACTTTCTCCCCAATGGTCTGAACTGCAAATAATGGAATTTTTTCACTCAAGGACAAAAATCCCTAGGAAGGATGTATGACCCTGGTGTCCAGCATTTTCTGCTGTCACCCTGCAAGTGAGAAGCAGCTGAGATCATGGGGAAAGCACAGACCTTGCCATTCACCAGGGTTGGGAAAATTCTGGCTCCTCAGTTTTCTAGCTCCAAGGTCTAGTGCAAGACATGCCATCTATTTGTGCCTACATTCCCCCATTTTTACAGCAGGAGATCCAACCTCACTGTGTCTGAGTCTGGCTGGTCTGCTGAGACTCATACCACAGGGAGCAGAAATTCATTGCCTCAGGGTTTGGAGGCAAGACATAAAATCAAGGGATCAGCAGCCATGCAGTTCTGCAGTGGGGCATCCTACTGGCAGCTCAGCCTCTGCTCATCACATGGCTGTCTGCCTCCTGTGGTCTCTAATTCTGCACATGGGTCTGACTCCCTAGATCCTCTCTCGTAAGGTCTCCAGTCCTGTAGGATGAAGGTCCTTCTGGCTCAGTCTGGTCTCATCTTAAAAGAACCTTTGAGATCCTTCCAAATAGCTCCCACCCACAGCACCAGGGACCAGGACTTGAACGTGTCTTGGGAAACGTGGCTCAGCACCCATCACTGAGTCTATGGAGACCCTGGTGAGCTCCTGGAGTTGATCATAATACAGGTGACCCTCTGGTATGCCACCCCACTCATCAATTGTGGCAATGATCAACTTTGGGTGGTTTTCGAAGCAGTCACTTTTAACCTCATTTGGAAATGTTTACTTTGGAGAGAATTTGAAAAATTGTTCAAGTGTTAAGATACCATCTATATTTTTAATGAAGTGATCCCTTAGAAGAGATTATCTCTCATCTATTTTGATTAAATTCTCTAGTTTAGCAGTTGATTGGAGGTGATTTAATTGATTTCAACCCTGATACCTCCAACATTGGTTTTATTGTTTTGAATCCCAGGTCATTCTCAAAGGACCCATGACATTGAATTACTGACAATTTCAAAGCTGAATGACTTCTAAATATTTCTTTATTCATTTGAATCCAGTTTTTTCACTATAGGTGACTTTCATTTTTTCAAACATTTAGCAATATTTTATTCATAATGCCTTTGGGTCTATTATATAATATTGGTAATACCACAACAGAATATATATAAAGTTTGGGTTTATAGAAATTTTTATAAATTACTCTTTCTTCAGTCTAGATTATCAAGAAAAACAAAGCATCTGAAGGAGGTGACTTCATCTGAAAGTGACTGCAATAAATTAATTTCAAATTTAAGTTATTTTCATTTACTTTAAATTAGCTGTTAATCTTTTGGTGCTTACTCTTTTTTTAAGATTTATTTTTTGTTTATTTCTCTCTCCTCCCCCCCCCATTGTCTGCTCTCTGTGTCCATTCACTGTGTGTTCCCCTGTGACTACTTCTATCCTTATCAGTGGCACCAGGAATCTGTGTTTCTTTTTGTTGCATCATCTTGTTTTGTCAGCTCTCCCTGTGTGTGTCACCATTCCTGGGCAGGCTGAACTTTCTTTCATGCTGGGTGGTTCTCCTTATGGGATGCACTCTTGCACATGGGGCTCCCCCACTGGGAATGCCCTTGTGTGGCACAGCATTCCCTGAATGCATCAGCACTGTGCATGGGCCAGCTCCACATGAGTCAATGATACCCATGGTTTGAACCGCGGACCTCCCATGAGGTAAGTGGACACCCTATCCTTTGGGCCAAGCCCGCTTCCCTGGCGCTTACTTTTAATAAGCAGGATTTGAATTGGGCAAGATTCAAAAGATCTCATATTTTTTAGACTGCTGAGACCAGCTCAGCAAAAGGTCTACATGAAGGGAAGGTGATGCAGAACTGAAGAAATAAAAGGAAAGAAAGAAAGACACAAGAGGGGAAACAGAGATGGAAGCAGGGGACTTCACATCTTCTGAAACTGAGAGCCTCAACACTAGTTTCCACATTGTATTTATTTGGAAACTAATGATCAGCTGTTTGCTATCAGAACTGCATCATTTACAATAACCGGAAGCAACTGCAACATTTACAATAACAGGAGTGACAAATTAGGTAAGCGAGTTTCCACATCTCTCCCTTTTTGTTTTTATAAAGCAACGAAGGCAGATTTGGTGGTTTCTTACTGCCTCATATCCTGAAGGTCCTGCTGTGTGCTTAATGTTTAAGTAACTATCAAATCAGAGAATAGCATTTTATACATAACCCATAACTGCACCAGACTATACAAACTTTCAATTAGCAGATGATTTATTTCTCATAGGCTTAATATTTCCTACCAGCAAGGCTATATAGGCCAGTACGCAATAAAAAATGGCCTCATTTTCCCCAATTTGTATAGTTTGAGGCATAGGCTATGGCAAATTATTGTTACTTCCCCATTTTTGGCTGTGGGGCAGCTGGAAGTTTATCACATAATTTCAATGTCTTCATTGGTCCTGTTCTTAGCATCTTCACTGGGCCTGGGGTCACCACTCAATGTTGAATTAGCTTAGTCCATCATTTTCCAAGCAGAAAACAATAGCTGGCCTGTTATAAGAGTGTCTGTAGCAGAGAAAGCATATCTTGCCCTTCCTAAGAGCAGGAGGGGACTGATGTCAGTCATTGAAGTAAGCATGAAGGACACTCATGGGTGATGTCCACAAACTGCTGGTGAACAAGAGGCAGCTGTAACCGCTGGGCTAGGCAAAACAAAGTCTGGTACTCATGATGTTCACCTTTCCTATGGAGTCACTCTGCTTCTCAGGTCTCAATTGTATGATTCTAGATCTTCATGAGGCATCTGCCTCAACAGTCCTGAGAAGGATGTTAGAGGACTGGGCAGGAACATGACAGACAGTTACCTGTAACTCCTGGCAGGTGTCCCAGATGTTCTTCCACAGATCTATCCCCCATAGAGGGTGAATCACAACTGTCCATCAATTTTGTCTTGCTTTTAGTATTTGCAATCCACCCCTGAATAGTCTTCAGAGTAACTAGACACTATTGGGTTAAGCCTTTCACTTTTAACAGGGCTTCCTATGCTGCCACATTGCTTTTTTATATTGTACTTATTGCCTTTTCCCACAATTGTGACTAAAACCCAAGGAGTACTCATGTAGAATGTTGTCTTTGTCACAAACCCCACCTAAAGTTGACGTAGGCTATGAGCGGGGGGGACTGGTCATCTTTTCATAGATAACCTGAGATGTATGTGTCCTGAGCTGTGTGTTTGGGACAGTGAAAACTGCAGCCCTGCCCTTGGTAACCATGACAACAACTCCAGCCCCAGAAAAACAGTTTAGCAATGCAAACTCTATAAATGTTACATATTCAGGGAGAATGTAAACCAAATTTGCTAAAAGCTTATCTAGAACGTATAACACCCATGCTAAACGCTTACCTAGGATGTGGAAATTATGTTTTAATTCAAGCTTTTGAGCACTGAAACAAAGAACCATCTGGACCTTCTTCTGTATAAAAAGAACTCAAAAATCTTGTTCAGGGCTTGGATTTTCAATGAGAAGTTCTGAGCCCAGCCAGTTAAATAAATCCTTTTTCCTTCCCAAAGTTATTCCTGAGTCCTGACCTTTCTATATGCAAATAATTGAACCTCCCTCGACTTCCACAACAAAGCCAAAATTGGTGCTGGCCATATCCAATTCACAGGCTAAATCAATATCTACCTTCTCCCCCTATCTTTTTTTTAAAGGCAGCCTGCTGGAGATCCTCCTACTCCCATGAAGGATCCTTCCCAATTAACACATCTCAGTGATGGATAAAAGACTTTTAGTATTCCAACAATATTACCAATTATATTATCATGAGAAAACATTGTACTCCATCAATTACAGCAGGGGTATAGTTCTGTCTTACCTAACTGAACAACATTTAAGAATTTGATAGAGTAGCAGGGACCATACAGCTTGTCCCAATTGTTTGCCTATTCCAGGCCCTTAAGACACCATTGTCTCTGAAGTTTCTTAGTAGAGTCACTGCCACAGGTTTCTTCTATGCATCCAGATTCATTGCCATCAGGCCAGGGCAGAAAGCCTTGAAGAACTGCAAAAGTCCGTTGTTGCCCCTTTCACACAGTTTTTGCATGTTTTGTATTCATTCAGGATTATTTTACTTTTACAAAACATTATCTCACTGAATGCTACCACAATACATTTACAACTTGCTCTATATATTTTATTAATCAAGACTTACAACTATAGAAATCTCATTAACATTTTAAGCTTAGGTGATACTATAAGTGCTTATTATTAGTAGTAGTAAAAGTACTTTTGAGCTCTTTTAGAAATTTTTTTTTATCAAATTATATCACCATCCGGAGGTATCACAAAAACCATTACAACACACACTTAAACAATTACCACACATACACTGACATGGAACAAACAGATAAATACAAAAACAGTCCTATATTCCTTTCTTTCCTTTATTTAATACTTAAGGTAAAGCCATTCTAGCCTATAAACCTTTTGGGGCACTTAAACACTGTTTGTAAGAATACTAGCTAAACATACATATCAGGCAAGGACTCGATTTTTTTTTTTTTTTAGGTTTTCCTCCCATTTTATATATTTATTTTTCCTGTTTTATTTTTTTATTTATTTTTATTTATATTTTTATTTACATTTTTTATTTATTTTTATTTATATTTATATTTTTATTTATATTTTTAATATTACATTAAAAAAATATGAGGTCCCCATATGCCCCCACTCCCTCACCCCACTCCTCTCCCCATAACAACAATCTCCTCCATCATCATGAGACATGCATTCCATTTGGTGAATACATCTCTAAGCACCGTTGCACCTCATGGTCAATGGTCCACATCATAGCCCACACTCTCCCACATTCCACCCAGTGGGCTATGGGAGAATATACAATGTCTGGGAACTGTCCCTGCCGCACCACCCAGGACAACACCAAGTCCCAAAAATGCCTCCACATCTCATCTCTTCTTCCCATTCCCTACCTCCAGCAGCCACCATGGCCACTTTCTCCACACCAATGCCACATTTTCTTCAATTACTAATCATAATAATTCATGAATAGAATATCAGTAAGTCCACTCTCATCCATACTCTATTCCTCCATCCTGTGGACCTTGGAATAGTTGTGTCCACTCCACATCTATATCAAGAGGGACCTTAGATTCCACATGGATGCTGGATGCAATCCTCCTGCTTTCAGCTGTAGGCACTCTTGGCTCCCTGGTGTGGTGGTTGACCTTCAACTCCATGTTAGCTGAGTGAGGTAAGTCCAATAAACCAGAGTGTAGGAGCTGAAGTCTGTTGAGGCTCAGGGCCTGGCTTTCACATGGTCAGTCCAGAGATTCAGGTCTCCTGGGCATATATTAAACCCCAGCACCAACTACAGTTCCACTAAAAGTAATAGGAGAGGCTCGTGAACAAAGATCACATCTGAGTCCAGCTCCATCACACAGAAACACAAACGCCAAGGTAGGGCCAACTGAAATGGCACTGAACTCCATCTGCCATGACCATAGAATCTGTCGGAAGGACTCAATCTTGATATAAGATATACCTGAGCTCTTGATCAGCTGTTGTTCAGCTTCTTGACTTTAGATTTTTAACTCACCCCCAGGTGGGTGGTGAAGTTGTTCTATCCTTCAGAATGGGACCCAGCAATGCAGTTTTCAGTGTCAGTTTCACCATCTGCATGACCGGAGGTTCTGGGTTCCATAGGAACTTTTGTCGTGTCTTGGCGTTCTTGGTGTGGCTTTATTTGACAAGCTGGTACCCACATAGGATGTTCTCCATCTCCTGGAGAAATACAAGCAAACCCTCTTCCCCAAGTACACAACTTCACTGTTGACCATTTATTGGTCAGTGGATCATTCCACCAAATGAAACATTTTTTGGACAGAGTTTGGATTTGAGTTTTAGAATTAGTTTGGAAATGCCTTTCAGCTGCTGTCCCTTCCAGGGTGGTTCCACAGTTAAGAAAATTAAAAGTGAATAATGCTTTGTGTAACTGCACCTGCGGTGTCTCTGCCTTTCCCTTGTTTTTGTTACATGAGTTTAAGTGTTTGATTTGCTCACTTGACAATAGTTTGCCCCTGTGGATTATAAGGAAGTCCTGTAGTGTGTGAAATATTCCAAGTATCTAGAAACCTTTTAAGGGAGACACCTGTATAAGCAGGAGCATTATCTGTTTTTAGATACTGGGGAAGTCTCATTAGAGCAAAGCTAACTAACAAATGCTGTTTTATGTGTACAGCAGTTTCTCCCCTCTGAGCTGTAGCCCAAATGAATCCACATGTATCCACAGAGACATGAACATAGCATAATTTTCCAAAGGAGGAGATGTGAGTTTCATCCATTTGCCACAGAGAATTAACAGTTAAACCATGGGGATTAACTCCAGGTACAATTGTTTTGGATTATTAAGAATTTGACAGGGATGGACAAGTTTGAATGATGTCCATATAATTTATACTATAACAAGAAGTAAAAGCCAGTCTGACCGGATTTAAGACTTTAGCCCCAAAATCTTGACTTATGGGACTCTTAAGCATTCCTTGAGGAAGATATTTCCACTGAAATAGTTTCATGGGAACTTTGTTTTGAAAGAAGGCACTGAGAATGCAAATTTCTCGCACTCCTGGGACCCAAAGATTTTGTAAAGAAACAATCCTTTAAATCAATAACAAGTGGCCAGTTACAAGGGATCATAGCTGGTGTGGGCAAACCTGGCTGCAGTGCACCCATAGGTTTAATGACCGGGTTTACTACTAGGAGGTCTGTTAAAAGCCTCCATTTGCCTGATTTTTTTCTTAATCGAAAACACCAGAGAGTTCTAAGGACCAAAAGATTCTTCAATATGCCCCTTATCTATCTGTTACTTAACTAATTTATGAAGTGTCTTCAATTTTCCTAGGGTTAATTGCCACTGTTCAATGCAAACTGGAGAGGTTGTAGTCCATTTAAGAGGAATGGGTTTGTGTGGTTCAAGGAGACTGGATTGAACAGTGCCCATTATGGAAAAGGTGAATATCTTGATCCTTCACCATTACAAGAGTTGTGGGATCTATCAGTTAAAAAATTCCCTGGCAGTGCTTACACAGTTCTAACCCTGGAACATGCCCTTGTTTCCTTATTAATTGTGGACTTTGTTTACTATATTGGCTAACCTGGGGAATATAAATTTCAGCCTGCCATTGGTCTAATAGATCACATCTCCAGAGATTAATAGGTAAGTCTGCAACATACAGCTGCAGGGTAGAATGTTGTCCATCAGGTCCCAGGCAATGAAAAATTTGTACACTCTGTTTTAGAACTCTGGGAGTGCCAAGTCCCACAATAGAAATAGATGCATTTTGTAATGGCCAAGCAGAGGGCCAATGGTTAGAATTAATAATAGAAATATCAGCTTCAGTATCAATAAGTCCTTTAAACCATTTGTTCTGAATGTTTACTTCACAAAGAGAATGAGGTTCTAAAATCTTTTCAGTTAAAAATTCTCCTGTTATTCCTGTACTTCCAAAACCATTTTTCTTTCAGACTTTCTCACTAGCTCCTACAGGAACAGAAGGGAGAAACAACAGTTGTCCTACGTGATCTCCATTATCAGCTTTCCATGTAACTAAGGTGGACATGATAACTTGAATCTCTCCTTAATAACCACAATCCATTACTCCTGTATGCACTCTAACTCCCTAGGAGGTGAGACTGCTTCTCCCAAGGAGAAGTCTGACCATGCCAATTGGTAAAGTTCCCCTTATTCCCATTTTTACTGAGACAGGGGTATCCCCTGGAAGCAAAATAATAGGTTCTGCCATAGGAAAATATACGGCTGCATTTCCTGCCATGGCTAAGGGGATAAGTCAAGGGCACTGCAGAGTATAGGGGAGTGCTGGAATTGCTCTGCTGAATGGGAAGCCCCCTTTTGGAACAGTGCTAGCACCAGGCCCTGCTGGAAGTTTCCCTACAAGGGAGTGCCATTCTTATGATAATTAGACTGACAAAGGCAAACCCAACGATTTCCTTTAGGGAAGCGGGGAGAATGGCTCAAATGGTTTCTAAGCAGAAATATTTTGTCCAGGCAGCATTATTTTTCTCTCAGACTTATATTTCTGACAATCTTTTCTCATATGACCAATTTTTACATAATTGAAACATTTCCCAGAGAACCTCTTATGATTTTTATTCCTGTCATAGCCTGAGCCCTCATTGTAACATAGTGGCCCTCGATCCCTACATCCTGGCACAATTTAATATATCCAGTAAAATCCACTTTATCTTTCATATTCCCAAGAGCCTTCTCAGAATCCTGTTTAACATTTTCATAAGCCATTAGCTGCAAAATAGTAGCAGCAGCTTCTAAATTATTAACCTGTTTTTTGATAGTCTCTTGTAGCTGAGTGATAAAGTCAGGGTAAGGTTCTTTAGAACCTTGTAATATTTTTTGAAATGACACCAGAGGCTGGCCTTTAGCCTCAATTTTTTCCCATTACCTTAAGCAACATTGATGGACCTGTGTGATAGCTTGATCATTCATTGTTAATTGCTGATCTACTCCCACCCAATTCCCCACCCCCACTAACTGATCCAAGGAAATGGGGACATTATGGGCTCTATTATAAGCAGCCTGAGTCTCTGCATAATCAGTCCACCAGGTTTTGAATTGTTAAAACTCTCCAGACTCGGTAGGAGCAAGATGGTGGCTGAGTGAGCTTACCTTATGGTCTCTCCTGCAAAGAAGCAGCTGGGCAGTGTTGGAGGTTCTCCAGGACAAGGCTGTTTCAGGATTTTTGCAGGGCAGGAAGTGTGTGGACATCAATTTGGTGGGAAGGTAACCGAGAGGATTAGTCTATAAGATATAATTGAAATTCTATTGCATGGAGGTGAGAGCTGCACAGGGGTTGCTCCCTCCTTGGGCGGGGTGGAGCCACGGAACTGGCACTGTGGTCGTGGTTTTTGGAGGCTCTGCAGTACTGGGGAATTCTAGAGCCCTGGGAGGGTTGTTACGGGGTTGACAGGACCGGACACATTTGCAGACCGATTCAGGGAGACAAACGGGGTTTTGTTGCAAAGCGGGGAATTTTTGATCACAGACACAAGTAATAGCGCTTCTCCCTCAAGCCCCGCCCCCACAAGCCCGGCTGCGGATCTGCAGTGGAATTAGATTGCTGGCAATAAAGGGACATAATTGGGAGGTTGTTATAGGGTGCGGTCAGGGCGGGGGACACGTCTGGAAGCCGATTGGGGAATACTTTGCGAAGCTTGGGAACTCCGGTTTTGGACTCTGTTGTCGCCGTTCAGGCTGGAGCCACACCCATGGGCCTGGCTTCTGATCTGCGACATTAAATTAGCTGCAGTGTAGAGGTGCCCTCAGGTGGCCGTTCTGGGGGATCACAGGGTGGGAGCTGTCCAGAAGCTGAATTGATGATATATCCACAGAATAGACCCCAGTGAGTGAGTGAATTACAGGGTTCAGACATAACATAGAGTTTGCAGATATGACTTCCCCCATAAGGCTGGCACCAAGCTGTGGGGATCCCTGAGGGCTGTGTTACACTGTGGTGCTCCGAGGCTCCCTGTTGACCAGATTTGAGGTTGCCAGGACTGAGTCCCCTAAACTCTGGTGGCCCACACCCCAGAGACTCACACCTCTTGAGTCTTCAATATCTTAGACTTTCCATCCCTGAATCCATCACACCCTGAGGTCCATCTGAGGTCCTTGAATGCCCTAGCCCTCAATGTTTGCATTTTTTCTTTTCTATTTCATTTTGTTTTTTGGTTTTATTTTCATTTTATCTTAAATCTTTTACTTTTTAAAATTTCCTGATTGCTAACATTGCATTATCCCCGAGTAGTTTCTCCCAGCGTATCCCCCAAAGTCTTTTTTTTCCAGTTATTTAGGGTTTTTTTGTTGTTGGTGTTGGTGTTGCAATTAAGGTTGGTGTATATCTTTTTTTTTTTCTTTCCCCTGCCTGTTCCCTACCCTTTGTCCACCCCCTTTTTCTTTCTTCCATTCTTCTCTTTTTTATCTGTTTTTTTCTCTCTCTCTTGTCCCTCATTTTCTTCTTATTTTATTTTATTTTTTTAAATATTTATTTATTATTATTATTTTTTAATTACATTAAAAAAATATATGAGGTCCCATTCAACCCCACCGCCCCTGCCCCCCACTCCCCCCACAGCAACACTCTCTCCCATCATCGTGATACATCCATTGTACCTGGTAAGTTCATCTCTGAGCATCACTGCACCCCATAGTCAATGGTCCACATCATAGCCCAGACTCTCTCACGTTCCATCCAGTGGGCCCTGGGGGGATCTACAGTGTCCCGTAATTGTCCGTGAAGCACTATCCAGGACAACTCCACGTCCCAAAAATGCCTCCACATCTCATCTCTTCCTCCTGTTCCCCACACCCAGCAGCCCCCATGGCTACCGTTCCCACACCCATTCCACATTTTCTCTGTGGACATTGGATTGGTTGTGTTTCTTATTTTATTTTAACTTAATTATACAATAGGTGCTGTAGAGAACACCTCACATTTGCTGGGTTTTCTCATCCTCAACTGCCTCATTTCTGTGTGAACTGATTTTGGCTGCCTACACTATCCCCTTTCCCTTACATCTTGATATCCTCCATCATCTACTGTCTCTCCTATATTCCACCTCCCTTTCTTGGATACACAAAGTGTCTAACTCTTAATTTCTAATACCTCTGTTTTGTTTTCTGTCTGTTATCCACTCTTGAAACTACTACCTTTCTTTTCTCTTTCCCTCTCTCACGAAAATGCTAGCTTATTAATTCATACCATATTCCTCCCATATTCAGTCGACTACCTCATTATAGGTACTATAGCTACTGCTATAACTCTACACAACTTACATGAATCTAATATCCATCCTCCCTGATCTCATATTGTTGCTCTGTTAACATTTATCACCAATACTACTTTACACTTTTTCCTTGCTTACACAATTGCCTTTCCCTGGCACTAATACTTTCCTTTAAAGTAAACTCAACCAGCAATAAGAAATTAGAATAAGAAGAACAAAGAGAAGATATAACACTTATGCAAAAACAACAGCTAATTAATCCTCAAGACTAGACAAAGAAGCTAAAGAACTGATTAAACCCGTCAAGATAAAATGATGACCAGACAGCAACAAATATCTACAAACCCAACCAGTAATCAGGAAAACATGCTTGAATCCAATGAACAAACTAAAAATCAGGAAGAGGAGCAGAATTTTGCAAAAGACATGAAAGATCTCAGAACATTTATCACCAACAAATTTAATGAAGTAAAGGAAGAGGTTAACAAAATGAAGACAACACTTGGAGGGGAAATTGCAGACATACGCAAAAAGATAAGAGATATGATGGGAATGAACACCACAGTTCAAGAAATCAAAAATACACTTGCAGCAAATATCAGCAGATTAGAAGAGGGAGAGTAGAGAATTAGTGATGTGGAAGACAGTACATCGGAAATCAAACAGTTAGTAGAATTGGTCAAAAAAAGGTAGAAAAAATCCAGGTAGGACTTAGGGACCTGAATGATAATGCAAAACGCTCACACATACGTATTATAGGCATTCCAGAAGGAGAAGAGAAGGGAAAGGGGTCAGGAGTGTTGCAGGAAATAATGGTTGAAAACTTCCCAAATCTACTGAAAGAGACAGATGTACATATCCAAGAAGAATAGCGCACTCCAATTGTCATAAACCTCAACAGGCCCACCCCAAGACATATACTTGTCAAATTATCCAATGCTCAAGACAAAGAGAAAATTCTAAAAGCATCAAGAGAAAAGAAAACCATCACATACAAGGGAAGCTCCATAAGATTAAGTGCTGATTTCTCATCTGAAACCATGGAGGCAAGAAGGCAGTGGTATGATATAGTCAAGGTACTAAAGGAAAAAAAATTCCAACCAAGAATACTCTACCCAGCTAAACTAGCATCCAAAAATGATGGAGAGTTCAAAATATTCACAGATAAACAGAAACTGAAAGAGTATGCCAACAAGAAACCTCCCCTTCAAGAAATTCTAAAGGGAGTTCTGCAGGAAGAAAGGAAAAAACAGGACAGGCAGAGTTGGAGGAGAGTGTAAGAGCAACAAAAAAGACAAAAAGAGAAGGGTAAAAAAAAGCACACAAAGTATGACAAACACAACTCCAATCAAAATATGGCTAACACAAATAATTCCTTGAAAGTAATAACACCGAATGTCAATGGATTAAACTCACCTATCAAAAGATTCAGACTGGGACATTGGATAAGGAAATATGACCCATCTATATGCTGTCTACAAGAGACACATGTTAGTCCCAGAGACTCATGGAGGTTGAAAGTGAATGGCTGGAAACCAATCATATAAGCAAACAATAACCAAAAAAAGGCAGAAGTAGCTATATTAATATCAGACAAAATAGACTTTAAATGTGAAACAATTGTGAGAGACAAAGAATGACACTAAATATTTTTTTCTTTTTTCTTTTCTTTTCTTTTAAATATTACATTCAAAAAATATGAAGTCCCATTCAACCCCACCACACGCACCCCCAACTCCCCCCACAGCAACACTCTCTCCCATCATCTTGACACATCCATTGCACCTGGTAAGTACATCTCTGAGCATCGCTGCACCCCATAGTCAATGGTCCGTATCATAGCCCACACTCTCCCACGTTCCATCCAGTGGGCCCTAGGGCGATCTACAATGTCCCGTAGTTGTCCATGAAGCACCACCCAGGACTTCTCCACGTCCCGAAAAAGCCTCCCCATATCATCTCTTCCTCCCATTCCCCGCACCCAGCAGTTACCATAGCCACCCTTCCCACACCAATGCCACATTTTCTCTGAGGACATTGGATTGGTTTTGTCCATTGCACATCTATGTCAAGTGGGGGCTTAGATTCCACATGGATACTGGATGCACTCCTCCTGCTTTCAGTTGTAGGCACTCTAGGCCCCATGGGGTGGTGGTTGACCTTCTTCAACTCCATGTTAGCTGAGTGGGGTAAGTCCAATAAATCAGAGTGTAGGAGCTGAAGACTGTTGAGGCTCAGGGCCTGGCTATCATATTGTCAGTCCAGAGATTCAAATCACCTAAATATATCTTAAACCCCAACACCAACTACAATTCCAGTAAAGTAGCATGAAAGTCTTGTGAAAAGAGATCCCATCTGAGTCCAGTTCCATCACACAGAAACACCAGCTCCAAAGAAGGGCCATCTGATATGACAGTGAACTCCATCTGCCATGACCATAGAACCCGTGGGTCTCTTTATCCCTCACAGGAACCAGTACCTGAGGTTGTATCTACTTTATCTGTCTCTGAGACTCTGCTCAGTTGTGCATAAGGGCAATCCTTCTGACAACCTCCAGACTCATTTTTAGAGACTTGTAGCCATATAAACTGATTTCTCCTTTCCATTTCCCCCTTACATTAGGTCAAACAGCATTTTAAAGTCATGTTATTATATGTAGACAGGGATATTCTGCTGATCCGTGTTGAACCTTTAATTCAAGGTCCTTTTCTAGTTGCATCTTCAGCTGGTGTTTGGGAGTGATCCCTCGGTGCCAGGGAGGCTCATCCCCGGGTGTCATGTCCCACGCTGGGGGGAATACACTGCATCTACATACTGAGTTTGGCTTCGAGAGTGGCCACATTTGAGTAACATGGAGGCTGTCAGGAGGAAACTCCCAGGCACAATGCTACTCTAGGCCTTGTTCTTATTGCAGGTGAATAGGCTCACAAGCATAGCCATTAGTATCAGGAGCCCACTATTGGACCCTCATTCCTTCCTGGTTCTTACTATTGCATCTGGGGGACTGCCGGTGATCCCCTAGGGACCATGACAGAGCCCCCCTTGCCAGGAACCCAGTATCCCCCCAGCTGTTGTTTTTAATTGTTTCCACTATGAGTATATCTAAACATTACCATGCACCTTGGACATATGCCCTGTATAACTCCCTGTCAACCATATATAGCCTGTCAATAACATCCCATATCAGTATTCCTCCTCCGCCATTGTTGAACCACTCTGTGATCCAAAACTTCCTGTAAAGAGAATCCCAATATAATGTCAGGTTCCCTTACTAGTAAAATGGAATATAGCGATGAGTTTAAAGGTTGGATCTAGAGTACATATTTTTTTTTTTTTTTGAATAGAGCTCTTTTTAAAATTTTTATTAATTTATATTACCACCCAGAGGTATCAAAATATACACTGACATTGAAAGAACAAACACAGAACAATCAACAACACATTAACAGAAACATACAGTTTGCAATTAACTCATAATTCTTATTTTCTTGGTATAGTTGTTTTTTTTTTTTTTTTTAAATTTTTTTATTTTTTATTGACTTTGTAATAATATTACATTAAAAATATATATGTGAGGTCCCATTCAACCCCACCCCCCCACCCCCCCTCTCCCCGCCCCCAACAACACTCGTTCCCATCATCATGACACATCCATTGGATTTGGTAAGTACATCTTTGGGCACCTCTGCACCTCATATACATTGGTTCACATCATGGCCCATACTCTCCTCTATTCCATCATGTAGGCCCTGTGAGGATTTACAATGTCTGGTGATTACCTCTGAAGCACCATCCAGGGCAGCTCCATGTCCCGAAGACGCCTCCACCTCTCATCTCTTCCTGCCTTTCCCCATACCCTTTGTCCATTATGTCCACTTTTCCCAATCCAATGCCACCTCTTCTATGTGGACACTGGATTGGTTGTGTCCATTGCACCTCTATGTCAAGAGGAGGCTCAGATTCCACCTGGATGCTGGATGCAATCCTCCCATTTTCAGTTGTAATCACTCTAGGCTCCATGGTGTGGTGGTTGTCCTTCTTCACCTCCATCTTAGCTGATTGTGGTAAGTCCAATAAATCAGATTGTAGGTGCTGGAGTCTGTTGAGGCTCAGGATCTGGCTATCACATTGTCAGTCCAGAGATTCAAATCCCCTAAATATATCTTAAACCCCAACATTAACTGCACCTCCAGCACATTAGCATGAAAGTCTTATGAAGGGAGATCCCATCTGAGTCCAGATTCATCACACATAAACACCATTTCAAAAGAGGGGCCATCTGCCCTGGTAGTTAACCCCATCGGCCATGACCATAACTCCCATGGGTCTCTTTAGCCCTCAAAGGAACCAATATCTGGGGGTTGTATCTGCTTTATCTGTCTCTCTGACTCTGCTCAGTTGTGCATGAGGGCAAACCTTCTGCCAGCCTCCAGACTCTTTTTTAGAAACTCGTAGCCATATAAACTCATTTCTCCTTTCCATTTCCCCCTTACTTTAGGTCAAACAGCATTTTAAAGTCATGGTATTTTATGTAGACATGGATATTCTGCTGATCCGCATTGAACCTTCCGTATAAGGTCATTTTCCAGTTGCATCATCAGTTGGTAGTTGATAGTGGTCCCTCGTTGCCAGGGAGGCTCATCCCCGGGTGTCATGTCCCACGCTGGGGGGAAGGCATTGCATTTACATGCTGAGTTTGGCTTCGAGACTGGCCACATTTGAGTAACATGAAGGCTGACAGAAGGAAATTCCCAGGCACAAAGTTGCTCTAGGCCTTGTTATTATTTTGGGTTTATCAGCTCACAAGCATAGTCATTAGTATCAGGGGCTCACTGTTGAACCCTCACTCCCTCCCGGTCCCCACCACTGTACCTGGGAGACTGTCGCTGCTCCCCTAGGGACCACGACAGAGCACCACTGGCCAGGAACCCAGTACCCCCCCTACTGTGGTTTTTAATTGTTGCCACTATGAGTATATCCAAACATTACCATGCACCCTGGACATATGTTCTGTACCGCTCCCTGTCAGTCATATATCACCTGTCATTGGTATCCCATACCAGTATCCCTCCATTGCCATTGTTGAGACACTCTGTGATCCAGATCTCCCCGAAATTTGAAGCCCAATATAATGTCATGTATATGTATAGTAATGCCTTACTAGGGAATGGCATATAGCGATGAGTTTAAAGGATAGATAAAGAACTTGGATAAAGTTAGATAAAGAATGTTGACTTGAAAAAATTCCACATCCTATTTTTTTCTTTTTTTTTTTCCCCCCCCCCCCCTAATTATTCAGCTTTTCTTCACAGGAGTCCTAGACCACAGCAATGTATATATATAATATACAGCACTCCCACACATCCACCAGAAAACCTTTTCCCTTCCACAGTGATACTCTTACGCCCTATTCATATCATATTTACTTAAAGTGATGTACAGAGTCTGAGACATTAGCTTTCTAACAAGGTGACATCTGTGCTTACATTATGGTGCATACTTTAGGATACACAGTTCTTTACATTCTTAGTTATCCTATGTTTTACATTATGGTTTACATTATCAGTCTGTCATCTCCTATATGTTATGGTGTAATATTACATGTCCCATATCCATCCAACTATTCCAAAAAATTGAAACAGAAGGAACATTGCCTAACTCCTTCTATGATGCCAACATTACCCTAGTACCAAAGCCAAACAAAGACACCACAAGAAAGGAAAATTACAGACCAATTTCTCTAATGAACCTAGACACAAAAATACTTAACAAAATACTTGCTAATCGTATTCAACAACACATTAAATGAATTATACACCACAACCAAGTGGGATTCATTCCAGGTATGCAAGGATGGTTCAACATAAGAAAATCAATCAATGTAATACACCATATAAACAGATTGAAGGAAAAAAATCACTTGATTATATCTATAGATGCAGAAAAAGCATTTGACAAAATACAGAACCTTTTCTTGATGAAAACACTCCAAAAGATCGGAATACAAGGAAATTTTTTAGCATGATAAAAAGTATATATGAAAAACCTACAGTCAACATTGTTTACAATGGAGAAATCCTAAAATCCTTCCCTCTAAACTCAGGAACAAGACAAAGATGCCCATTGTCTCCCCTTCTGTTTAACATTGTCTTAGAAGTACTTGCTCGAGCACTGAGGCAAGAACCAGATGTAAAAGCCATTCAAATTGGAAAGGAAGAAGTCAAAATTTCATTATTTGCAGATGGCATGATCCTATACATAGAAAACCCTGAGAGATCTACAACAAAGATTCTAGAACTCATAAATGAGTTCAGTAAAGTCGCAGGTTATAAGATCAATGCGCAAAAATCAGTAGCATTTCTGTACACCAATAATGAGCAAGATCAGGAGGAAATCAAGAAACAAATACCATTCACAATAGTAAATGAAAAAATCAAATATTTAGGAATAAATTTAACTAAAGAGGTAAAAAACTTATACACCGAGAACTATATAAGACCGTTCAAGGAAATCAAAGATGACCTAAATAAGTGGAAGAATATTCCTTGTTCATGGATAGGAAGACTGAATATTATTAAGATGTCTATCCTACCAAAACTGATCTACACATTCAATGCAATCCCAATAAAAATCAACACAGCCTTCTTTAAGGAACTAGAAAAATTAACTATGAAATTTATTTGGAAAGGAAAGAGGCCCTGAATAGCCAAAGACATATTGAAAAAGAAAAACGAAATTGGAGGAATCACACTACCTGACTTCAAAACATACTACAAGCTACAGTAGTGAAAACAGCATGGTATTGGCATAAGGAGAGACACACAGACTAATGGAATTGAATTGAAAGTTCTGATATAGAACCTCACATATATAGCCATATAATATTCAATAAAGCCACCAAACCCTCTCAGCTGGGAAAGAATGACCTATTCAACAAATGGTGCCTGGAGAACTGGATAGCCATATGTAGAAGAATGAAAGAGTATTACCTTCTCACACCTTATACATAGATCAACTCAAGATGGATCAAAGACCTAAATATAAGAGCCAAAACTATAAAGATCTTGGAAAGCAGTGTAGGGAAACATCTACATGGCCTTGTAATAGGAAATGGATTCATGAATATCACACCAAAAGCATGAGCAGCAAAAGAACAAATAGATAAATGGGACTTCCTCAAAATTAAAGCCTTCTACACCTCAAAGGAGTTCATCAAGAAAGTAAAAAAGGGAACCCACATAATGGGAGAAAATATTTGGCAACCATATATCTGATAAGAGACTTATAACTTGTATATATAAAGAATTCCTATATCTTGAAATTAAAAAGATAAACAACCCATTTAAAAAATGGGAAAAAGATTTAAACAGACACTTCTCCAAAGAAGAAATACAAATGGCTAAAAAGCACATGAAAAAATGCTCCAAATCTTTAGCTATCAGGGAAATGGAAATCAAAACTGCAATGAGATACCGTCTTACTCCTACAAGATTGGCAGCTATGAAAAAAACGGAAGAATACAAATGCTGGAGAGGATGTGAAGAAAGGGGAACACTCATCCACTGCTGGTGGGAATGCAGAAAGATCCAACCATTCTGGAGGACAATTTGGCGGTTTCTCACAAAACTAACCATAGATTTGCCATATGACCCAGCAATTCCACTGCTGGGTATATACCCAGTAGAACTGAAAACAAGGACACAAACCGATATATCCACACCAATGTTCATAGCAGCATTGTTCACTATTACCAAAAGTTGGAAGAAACCCAAATGCCCATCAACAGATGAGTGGATCACTAAAATGTGGTATATATGTACAATGGAATACTACTCAGCTTTAAGAACAAATACACTACAAACACACTTGATAACATGGATGAATCTTGAGAACCTTATTTAAGTGAAGCAACGCAGGCATTGAAGGAGAAATACTACATGACCTCAATGATATGAAATAAGCAAGCTGCCTCAGAGAGCTAGAGACTGGAAGATAGTCTTACAGGGAATCAGGGGGTAGAGGAAGGATGTAAGCTGACATCTACATGGGTGAAATCTATGATAAGCTGGAGGTAAGTATGTGTACACGGAAGGGATAAAATGGGGGCGGAGGGTTACCTTTGGGTGGGGCTTTGCAGGCTTGAGGGGGGTAGGGATGGGCAGATGGGTAATATTGCCCAAGAAATTGGGGGGTGGGTGGGGGACCAATGCCATCAAATAGAGGGAACTGTATCTATCAAGAGAAATGGTGGCTCCCAGGGTATTAGGGTATTTGAGCATGCCAAGCCCTCAACAGTCTTGCAAGTATCTCTGAACATGGCTCTTCAAAAAATGAAGATTGACTGTCACTGTGGGCCCTGAGGGGAAGGAGAAATAGGTATTGAATAGATGTAACCAACGTAACTGTGAGGGCAATAGAAGTGTTTCACAAGGGTATGCAAGGATGGATATAAAACATGTAATATTACACCAAAAACATATAGGGGCTGATAGGCTAATAATCTAAATCATAATGTAAAACATAGGGTAACTAAAAATTTAGAAAACTGTATAGCCTAAAATATAAACCACAATGTAAACACAAATGTTACTTTGTTTGGCAGCTATTGTCTTAATTTATGTACATCAGTTTCAGTAAATATGGTATGAATATGTTAAAAGATTATTGCTGTGGAAGGGAAAAGGTTTTATATTGGATATGTGGGAGTACTGTATATAATATATATGAGTTACTGTGATCTGAAACTCTTGTGAAGATAATCTTAATAATTAGAAAAAAAGAAAAGAAAAAGATAGAATATAGAATTTTTCCAAATTAATATGTATTCTATATCTAACCTTTAAACTCATCGCTATATTCCATTTTACTATTAAGGGAACCTGGCATTACATTGGGCTTCACCTTTCAGGAAGTTTTGGATCACAGAGTGGTCCAACAATGGCAGCAGAGGAATACTGGTGTGTGATGTTATTGACAGGAGACATATGGTTGACCGGGAGTTATACAACGTTTGTGTCTGGGGTGCATGGAAATGTTTGGATATATTCATAGTGGAAACAATTAAAAACAACAGCTGGGGGGGTGCTGGGTTCCTGGCCAGGGGAGCTCTGTCGCATTGCCTAGGGGAGCAGCAACAGTACCCTGGGTGCAACAGCAAGGCCCAGGGAGGAATGAGGTTCCAACAATGAGCCCCTGATACTAATGACTATGCTTGTAAGCCTGTGCACCTGAAATAAGAGCAAGGCCTAGAGCAGCAGTGTGCTTAAGATTTCCCTCCTGAGAGCATCAGTGTTGCTCAAATGTGGCCAGTCTAGAAGCCAAACTCAGCATGTAAATGCATTGCCTTCCCCCCAGCGTGGGACATGACTCCCAGGGATGAGACCCCTGGCACCGAGGGATCACTACCAAGTACCAGCTGATGACGTAACTAGAAAATGACCTTGAATAAAAGGTTCAACTTGGACCAGCAGAATATCCCTGTCAACCTATAATAACAGGAGTTAAAAATGCTTTTTGCCCTAAATCAAGGGGGAAATGGAAAGGACAAATGAGTTTATATAGCTATGAGTCTCTCAAAAGGAGCCTGAAGGTTATGAGAGGGGTTGCCCTTATGCACATCTGAGCAGAGTCTCAGAGACAGAAAAAGTAGACACAACCCCAGATATTGGTTCTTCTGAGGGCTACAGAGACCCACAGGTTTTATGGTCATGGCAGATGGAGTTCACTGCCATGTCAGTTGGCCCTTCTTTGGGGCCAAAGTGATGGAGTTAGACTCAGATGTGATCTCTTTTCACAAGCCTTTCCTGTTACTTTACCAGAATTGTAGTTGGTGCTGGGGTTTAAGATATATCTAGGGGACCTAAATCTCTGGACTGACCATATGATAGCCAGGCCCTGAGCCTCAACAGACTTCAGCTCCTATACTCTGGTTTATTGGACTTGCCCCTTTCAGCTAACATGGAGTTGATGAATGTCAACCACCACACTATGGAGCCAAGAGTGCCTACAAATGAAAGCAGGAGGGTTGCATCCAGTATCCATGTGGAATCTATGCCCCCTCTTGACATAGATGTGGAATGGATACAAGGTCCACAGGATGGAGGAATAGAGTAAGGATTAGAGTGGACTTACCGATATTCTATTCATGAACTATTGTGGTTAGTAATCAAAGAAAATGTGGCATTGGTGTGGAAAAAGTGGCCATGGTTGCTGCTGGGTGCGAGGAATGGGAGGAAGAGATGAGATGTGGAGGCATTTTCGGGCCTTGTAGTTGTCCTGGGTGGTGCTGCAGGGACAATTACCAGACATTGTAGATCCTCCCATGGCCCACTGAATGGAATGTGGGAGAGTGTGTGCTATGATGTGTACCATTGACCATGAGGTGCAGCAATGCTCAGAGATGTATTCACCAAATGCAATGGATGTGTCATGATGATGGGGGAGAGTGTTGCTGTGGGGGGAGTGGGAGGGTGGGGGGTGGGGGTGTGGGGGACCTCATATTTTTTTAATGTAATATTTTTTTAAAAATGAATTTAAAAAATAAATAAATGCAATGAATGTGTCACACTGGTGAAAGAGGTTGATAATGTGGAAGGACTGGGAGGGGGGGTGGGGAGTGGGGTATATGGGAACCTCTTGTATTTTTTAATGTAACATTTTGTGTGGTCTACATAGCTTTATAAAAAAAGACAATTAAAAATTTTATTAAAAATGTTAAAAAAATAAAGGATTACAGTACACAGTGAATCCAAAGTTGAACTATGAACTTTAATTAATATTACTATCACAAAAATGTGCTAGCATCAATTGTGCAAATGTCCCATACCAGTCAAGATATTGGTGTGGAGTGGTATACAAGAATCTTATATTGTATATATGATTATTCTGTAAATTCAAAACTTCTCTACCAAAGGGGAAAAAAAAATCTCCCTGGACTGATACACAGACATATGCATGCACACATACACCAACACAAGCATGACCACACATATACAAACACACACACACCTCCTATTTTAACTCTCCTCCCATCTTCAGACAATATCCCCTTCTGACACTACCTGCTGCCCTTCCATCTGGTTGCAGGAAGCTCTCACTTCTCATAAGCTTAGGAAGAGACAGCTCTCGGGTCTTCCTTCTCTGCACAGAACAGCTCTGTCCTCTACTCCTGCAAGTCTCTTGCCCAAGGTGCTAAGCTGGGCTATCACCAGGACCACAGAAGGTTAAGTTACTGACAGGGTGGCCAGGTCACTGTTTACTAAACATAAGGGAACCTTAGACAACCATTCATTGCCTAATTCTTTGGTTAAGTCTGCAGTAGTTGGTTAGAGTCTCCAGATTCAGAGATCAGGGACCATTACTAGAACACATGACAGAATGCCAATGCAAAAAATCCACTCAGCAAATGCCTTCGGGCTGTGATGATGCTGATCATGGCAACCTCTTAGCAGAAAACTTTCTCTTAGACTTTATAAAATAGCTCTTTCTAGTAACCATTGTCAGAAAATATCTTTTGGCCTGTTTATCTGTCATGGAATATTAAATAGAATATTTATAGTGGAAAGTGACCAGTTAGGATAGAAAGGTGAAGAGGGCCATCAATAAGAATGAAGTTCTGACAGATGCAATTACATGATGGAACCTAGAATACATCATGATAAGTGAAATAAGCCAGACACAAAAGAACAAATATTGTATGATTTCACTGATATGAAATAACTAGGATAAATGGACACATAGTCAGAAATTGTAATGTAGGATATGAGGGGACAGAGTAGAGAGAGGGAAGAGGAAGTTAAGGTTTATGTTGTAGAGGGACACTGTTTGGGTTGACAATAAAGTTTTGGTATTAGATGGTGGTGATGAGAGCACAAGATTGTGAATGTAATTAAAAGCACTGAAATAAGTATCCAAATATGGTTGAAAAGGGAAATGTTAGATTGTATAGAAAGCAACAGAATAAAATATTTTGCAAAAAAATCCATGGAGGGAAATTAATGTGGCTCAAGCATTTAGGCTCCAGGTTACCATATAGGATGTCCAGGGGTTGATGCCCAGGCCCTCTTGATGAAGGCAAGCAGGCCCACACCCTGAGCTTTCCCACACGGAGTGCCAGAGCACACGGGAGTGCCACCCCATGCAGTAATGCCATCCCGTCCAGGAGTGCCAGCCAGTGTGGAGAGCTGGTGCAGCAAGATGATGCAATAAGGGACACAGAGGAGAAACAATAAGAAGGCATAGCAGAACAAGAAGCTGAGGTGGCTCAAGAGGATGATCACCTCTCTCCCACTCCAGAAGGTCCCAGGATTGGTCCCTGGAACCACCTAATGGGTATACAAGCAGACACAGAGGAACACACAGAAAATGGACACAGAAAGCAGACACAGGAGGGGTATGGGTAGGGGGAATAAATAAATAAATCTCTTTTAAATTTTAAAAATCCTTGGAACTGTACTATACAAACAGTGAACCCTAAATTAAACCATAGACTATACTCAATAATGAAATTATACAAATGTGCCATCATCATGAATTGTAAAAAATATTCCAAAACAAAGCAAGTTGTCAATAGTAGGACGGTATATGGGAACCCTATATTTTATGCATGATTGTTCTATAAATCAAACATTTCTCTAATTAAAAAAAAAAAGAATAGAGACTAGGCTCATAGATATCCTATCTATTTTGTTATGATTTCACTCACTGAATGTCCATCAATTAGCTTGTATTCTTTCTCTCTCTCTCTCTCTTTTTTTAACCAACAAGCAAGTTACCGGAAACATAATGGAATTAAACAAAACTCATCTATTACCCAGCAGTTTCTGTGTGTCAGTAGTCTGGGTGAGCGTACCTCATATTCTAGTCTTTCCAGGCAAATATCAAGGGGTCCCCAAGACTGCTTTTTCCTGGAGGTTCTAGGGAAAGCCCACATCTAAAATCATTTCAGAGACTGGAAATTTTTGTTTCTTTCTATGCTTTCCACATCTCCCTCCATCTTCAAGGCAGCAGTGGAGGCTGGAGTCCTTCTCATGCTTGTAATCTCTGCCATCCTCTTCTTCACTTCTCTGCATTTGGAGGCTCATGTAGCTACACTGAAGCATGCCTCCTCTTCAGAATTTTAGAGCAGACAAAACTCCATCAACCTGCAACTGGTTAACTGACAACAGCCCCTTACCAGCTGACTGTCCTAGCCTACTGCCTTCCAGTTCACAGCTCACCAAGTGTCCATGACCTATCTGTGACCTCACCATGACCTGTATCCCCACTTTTGATCTTGGCTGTCTCCAACAATCTACTCGCTGCCAAATCAAGGCCCACTCTGGCCCCGCTCTCCTAACCTGGAGGTACCTAGCAACATCTGTCACCCCCTCCCAGGTTGAGACTGTGGTCTCAACTGAGGCTCTTCTGAGCTAGGATCTACTCCAAGGTCACTCATGTGTTACTGCCAGGTTTTAGTTTCACCTGAGGGCTTGTGTCCCTTATAGTTTTTCAGGTGCTCCCTCTGTTTTTTACCACGTGGGCTTCTGCAAAGGGCAGCCCATCACATCAGAATTTGTTTCCCACAGGGAGGGATAAGAGAGAAGGAGAGAGAGTAAGAGAAAGAAATATAGATAGAAATATTGATAGATATAGATACATATGAACAAAAGGAAATAGAGGCCTAGCAGGACACAGATGGTTTGTTTATAAAACTTGGAAGTGACATATCTCTTTGTCCATATTCCATTGATTAGAAGAGAGTCACTAATTCCAGACAAGAATGTGAACACTAGGAGGCAGAGATCCTTGGCAGCCATTTACAGGCTGCCTACCACATAATTTTAAATGAGGCACTTAATCTGATTTAAACATCATGGGTAGTCATTGAAGCATTTTAAGTCAGAGGATGATGATTTATGATTTTTATTAAATTTCAAGGATACCATGGTGTGGACTGGGAAGTGAAACCAAGAAGGGAAGTTACTTTCCCAAGAGTACATCAACAGGAACCAGCCCTGTTTTAGTTTGAATTTACTGCTGCCTCCCATACCTTCTTGTAATTCCTCTATCTCTAAATTCATATATTAAGTTCCTGTAACACCATCCCACAAGACTTATAGAGACGATGCATGTACATCTGCTAAACTTCCATACAATCTAGAATGATCCTCATGGTTCAGGTGGGGAGACTGGAAGACCCAAGAGGAAGCACAATGCCTTTTCCAGGGTCACAGAACTGGTAGGAGAAGGAGTAAGGTCTGAACAGAGCTCTACCTACTCAATACTGGGGTCTTGAAATTCTCAGGCCTTCCTAATGCCTGTAGGAATGACTATGTTGGTATAAATGTAGATTTAAATAGATGACAAGGGAGAAGAGAGTCAGCAACCCAGAGGGGCCTTAGGTCAGATTTTACCCAAGGTGGGGGCACATGTAAAGACACCCCAGGAAGGAACTTCACTTTCTTGGAGATCTAACAGAACAGAACTTGGAAACCTGGTAACCAGTTACCAACATGGTAGACATAGCCACTTACTAAGCTCAACTGAGCAGAGATGCTCAAGAGAACAAGATGTTTTCTTGCTTGCCTGCTTCCCAGGGCTCTCACCTCAGTAAAACACAAAGTGAGAACCTTTTCCAAAGCTGCAGCCATTGGCTAAGGCTTCACCACAGAAACATCTTGCCATTTAGCAGGAAGCACCAAAAAGAAACATATGGTGACACAGGGCAGGGGAAGGAACACCAGGTAAATACTTGGGATCCTGTCTGGGCAGTCTCAAAGCAATTCTCACCCCAGCATGTGTGTGTGGAGTGGAGGACTATTGGGGGTGGTCAGGCCTAGGGCAGGAGCAGGTTCTTGGTGGGATAGGATCCTGGTGGGCCTATAATGTTCATACCCAGATCAGGGCTGCCACGGCAGGAAGGGGAGAGTTGGCATGGGGAAAACCTAACCAGATGTTAAGCAAAAGCTGTTGTTTACATTCCTGAGGGAAGTCTGTGCAGACAGGGTTCTGTATCTAATATGGGGAGAAGAACAACATGTGGGATCACCCCTTGTGGTTATAGCCAGGCAGGAAGCTAATTCTTCCAGGCCTAGCTGCTGGGCACTGTCTTTGAAAAGATCCACCCAGAAAAATTGGTGAGAAGCTGATAATAGAATCATATACACCATGTCATCAAGCAAAGAGCAAGCACAACAGTAAGGGCCAGTGCATGCCAAAAGTGAGAGTGAATGCAGAGTGGTCTCTATACCTAGGGTCCAAAGATAGTGAGGGGGGGCTTCCCAGACCCCAGCCTGGCAACTCCCCAAGCTCCCTCCCTGGGTTTTCCTGATTATTAATCCAGGGCCCCACTCACAAAGTTATCTGAGGTGACACCACTTCCTAAATCCCACTGCCCAGTCCCTGACTTGTTCATGTATAGCCACTCTCCCAATTCTTTGAAGTAATACCAAAAAAGACGTTTTATAATGTTTTTACTTCATTTTGAACCATGACATTCTTTGCATTTTGTGATTGTTTGGTTGTTTTTATTACCTGACCTACGTATCCTGTGTTTGACTGTCCTTACACAACTTCTCTAATATCACTAATCATCAAGCCTAGAAGAACATTCTTACCAAATGAGGGTAAGGGGATATTACTATATATCCCTGTTTCTGTAAATTCCTATCCTGAGGAACATGGCACAGTGAACCCCTTGAGACCAAGGGTCTGGACTGAAGAATGTTCACAAACAGATGTGCTTAACCACATATTTTTGTCATAGATATTTAACCTCTGATGGCACTTGATGTGATTCCTTTTGGTTGTATTTCAGCAGAACTACATAGAGATCATGTTTCTCTCTTTCTATTCTAATGCTCTTCACACACTCAGAATAGACCCCCAGAAACAGTGATGCTGGACTGAAGTATGTGCATAACTAAAATTTTAAGAATTAGAGAAGATAACTTAGAAAAGAAGTAATCTCAGTTAAGTTACCAAGAGCAATCTATGAAGATGGAGACTTCCCTACTCCAAGCCAGCCATTGGTATTACCATTATTTACCTTTTGTTAATCTGGTGGCACAGCAGATAAAAGAATCACACATGTCACCTTTGTCCCAGCATCAGTGTTAAATGTGTCAGCTTTGAGTTTGGCCAGGACTAACATGATGAAGGAAATAAAAGCTGGTAGGCTAGAGACAGTGGTGGGATACCTGGTGCCTGCCTTCCAGAATGGGAACTTCTCCTTCATCACCAACTTCCTTTGCAGCTACAGAGATTTGACTACCATCCAAGAGGTCCTGTACCTTCTCTTTACAATGTGAGCACCTCACCCCAGCACAGGCACCCATTTGCCACATACTAGCAGTTTATCTTGGGAATGTCACTTTACCTCCTTGAGCTCAGCTGGCTCCTCTGAAAAGTGGGTTGAGAGAGGACAAACTTCACAGTGTTAATATGAGGATTAACAGGGATAAGTCATGGGAAGCATTCAACCGGTGCCTGGCTCTGGAAAATGGGTTTCTGGTGTTTTCTTCTTCCTATGAAGAAGAGCTCTGACTCATCCCTCTCTGTGGCCATGGGCAAATATATTTTCCCATTTCTAAAGAAGATCTGAGATTCCATCTCTGGGGCCCCCATCCTTTGGATAGCAAAAAAAGGGCCCCTGAGCGCTAGTGGAGGAGACTCAAGGCCTCTCAGTTATCTGGGAAGGTGCTGCTTGGGGCTCATTCATTCAAAAAGTAATATACTGAGGCCTGCCATTTGTAAGCACATCTGTAGGCATTTGGCATAATTTAATAAATAAATGAAACACAAATTCCTTTCCCCTGGGCTACCATTCTAGTTCCACAACATCCATCATAAGCAGTTAATGTACACAGTACATTAGAAGTAATGATCTCATCTAGGAATGGATGCATCCTCCCAAATACTGAGGGGATGGTGGAAGCTTGGACTAACTGAAAACAGAGTAGACTTTGGGACAAGTATGAGGGTCTCTTGTCTCCAATGAACAGTGGGCATCAATGTGTATTGAGAGACTGAGGCTCTGGAGGGGGCTGAGCTGGGTCCCAAACATCTGATGATACTCCATAGAGGATTCAGGTCTAAGGACTTCTGCCTGTAGAAAGAAGGATCTCAAAGAGAGCTCTGGATGAGACCCTGTGCCCCTGAGGAGGAAAGGGGAGGCTGGGGTCTCAGGGCCAGTCCCTGGAAGAATCAATCCCCACCACAGCCCATTTCCAGCTCTGTTTTCCCCACCCAATACTCTTCACCCCATGAACATGGTCCCAAAAAGGGAGTTGTGGTGAGCAACACATTCACAAATTTCAATCAAGGGAACTCAGCTGCAGTAAGACTGAGCAAGGCTTTCTCCACACCTATCAGGAGAATACTTTCAGTGGAAGATGAACACACACAGTAGAATAACACAGCACACTGGAGTTTCAGCTACAGACTGAGGTGCAACAACAGTCCCTGGGAAAGGCATGAGTATATACTCTGCTTAATCTCATATTCATAAGATATTTGAGATCAAGGTGAAATGAACAAAGCAGACACAGCCCTGCCAGCCCTTACAAAATTGGTATTTCTATGGGGAGAGGGGCCAAGAAAGATAGACAGAAAAGTATGTCATAATTTCTTCAAAGGCAGAACTGGGAAGAATAATGATTGAGGGTGCCCTAAAATTGAGATTCTTTCCTAGACCTTTGCTGAATGACCATGCCTGCTTCTGCTAGGACAGCCAAAGGGTGGTTGATGTGTGGGAGAGAAGGTGAGCCTTACTTGTTGAAGATCAGTGTCAGGCACTGGGGACCAGCTCCACCAGGAGTGCTGTGGGAGGACATTGGGAAGGAAAGTCCAGGCCTCTGACTCTGTTTCCCTCCTCACTATCCCCAGCACCATCTCCTTCATCCTCAACACCTGGCTGTATGATTTCTCTGAGGATATCTGACAGTGCCCATACTTTCTGGACCTCCATGTGCTGCTGACCTACCAATAGCTCAATCTGCCTGGATCAGAGCTGGAGCAGTTTGCTCAGCTTCTTCTTAAACAGCATGAGCAAGCACAGACCATGAGGCAGAGGCAGAGGGTGAGCAGTAGTGGTGGTGGGTGCCCCTGGGCAGGTGATGGGGGAAACTGGGGGGCAGGACATAGTGAAGAGTCTCAGGGGCTGGTGTTTGACCAGAATCAAAGACAGAAGTAATCTTAGATCACACATCTAGTGGACTAAAGTCTTGGAGGGTTTCTGTGTTTGGGTGTTTGGGCTTGGGATTCTCAAAGGCAGTGGGATATTTTGCTGTTTTGAAAGCAATGGGGTAGAAGTCATGTGGGTGAACATTTCTCCTTTTGCAGCTCAAGCACTAGTTCCAGAGGCAGGCCTACAACCAGACCTTGAGCTAGACTTGCCTGCAGTACCACCTCTGCCACCAGCTCCAGCTCCAGATGCAGCTTCTGGGTTGCAGGTAGCTCAAATTTTAGAGGCATCTCTAGAGTCAATTGTAGTGCTTGCTCTAGCAGTTGCTAATGAGCTAGAGAGTGCAGGAGTCTCTCCGTCTCCCAAACCAAGCCCTCCCTTGAGAGAGGAGCTGTGGACCCTCTTCCAGTTGGTGAGGAGGGCCCCAGCACTGATCCATTGATGTTTAATCTAAGGTCCCTGCAAGAGCCAAGGGCCACTGCTTTCTGGGCTTTAGGACAAAAGAGACAAGAATGAGTGAGAAGGGAGGATTTGGAAGAGAGATGGCAGGGTAATTCATTTCTGTATAAAACGCAAAAAAAAAAATACTAACCATTTGGGTAGGGGTACTATTTTTTTGTAAATAGCAAGTTCTTGACAAGAATATTACATTAAATTTCTGCTTCTACGATAGCATGGAATTGCAGTTTTGTTCTTCATTTCCTGTGTTAATTAAAATGAATACAAACTCATTCTTTCCTCCTTAAGTTAAAAAAGACTTGTGAGTCATCATGCTTTTGACATGTGAAAAGTTCTAAGGGTCATCCATCCTTCTCTGGTTTGCTGAAAGAACACACAAATCCCCATGTTGCAGAGTAAATGTGCATTTCAATATCAATAAACAGAGAGGAACAGAGACTCCTGGGATGAGGATTGAAGGGGCATTTAGAGGGCACAGCAAAACTTCTGAAATGTGGGTGTCTTTAAAAATCACAATTTTAAGGACCACTTCTGCCAGTTTTTGGAGAAAGAGGGAATATTTTCTGGTTCTCATGCTAAGGCTTATTTTGACCTCTGATTTTAGGAATTTGTAGTTTTCAAGGTGAACTCTAGAATTCCAGCACTAACTGGGGGGAAATATAAAGAGTTCAAAAATTATGATGTGGAAAGGGAAAGGATAGGGGAAGATTGCTAGCAAGTGGACTAAGAGCAGGAAGGACTGTGCATCCTCAGCCCCATCTAGGGAGTGACATGGTCAAGCAGTTACCTTAGATTGTATCATCCTGAGATCCTGGGTCCTGAGCTCAGTAATTGTTACCTGGTTGGTTTGTATCCAGGGCAGACATTTGTGATGCAGCTTTTAAGGCTACAGCTGGGCCTCCTGTCCTAAGCATTACTCTCCCTATGAACTGGTATTTGACTAGTGTGGGTGTAGGGAATGGGGAGTCATGGTTTAATTGGTACAGTTTCTCTATGGAGTAATGGACAAGTTTGGCAGTGGATGGCAGTGACAGTATCATGAATGTAAATAACATCACTGAATTGCATATTTGAAAGTAAGTAAATGGAAAATTTTAAGTATGTTACCAGAATAAAACTGTCAAACATAGAACTATACAACACAGAGAACCCTAGAGTTAACTATGGCATACACTTACGAGTATAATTCTAATAATGCTATTTCATCAGTTATAATAAAAATACTGCATTAAGGCCAAGAGTTAATAATAGGGAAAACTGCCAGTGAAAGGGTTATATGGAACTCTGTAGTTTATTCGTGATTTTACCACAAAACTACATCTCTAATAAAAATATTTTTAAAAATAAAAAGGCATTTAAAAAGCAAAGCAACATGCAACATTAATTCAACAAAGATAAAATGCTGTGAACATGCCAATTGCTGCAGAAAAACCACTTGTCAACATCCAATGCCTTTTCATGATGAAATACAAAAAACAAACAATCCAAGCAAAGTGAGACTAAATAGCTAGCATCATAGTGGTGAAAGACTATAAATCTTCCTTGACAGGATCAGGGACAAATCAAGATGCTGTTTATGCCACTGCTATTCACTACTGTCAAAGATGTCCTAACCAGAGCAATTAAGGCAAGAAAAAGGAGGACAATGCATCCAAATTTGAAAGGATGAATGAAAACGATCTGTATTTAGAAATGATATGATTTATATATAAAAAACCGTCTAGAATTCACAAAATACTGTCACACCTAATAAACAATCCACAAAGCTCCACAAGAGTTTATTGTATTTCTGTAACATAGCAACAAGCAATCTGAAAATTAATAAAGCAATTTCTTTTACCACAGCACCGGAAAGAATAAAATATTTAGGAAGAAATTTAACTAAGGAAGTACAAGATTTGTTATCTGAAAACTACAAACCATTGATGTAACACATTCAAGGAGGGGGACCTGGGGAAGACATTTTAGGAGGCTGACATTAATGAAAACTTATGACTGAACTATGGACGGGGCGCAAGTTGTCCCACGGCCACTGTAGCATGTGCTCTTGACATGGACATCCCTCTCTCTCCAGCCCAGCAGAAGAGCCAGGGGTGGCCAGGATTGCTGGAGCAGCCCCAGACATAGGAGTGGTTAGCATGCTCAGGCAGAGATCCCTAGAGTCTGGTCACCAGGACCTGGTTAAATGAGGGGGTCCAGATGGAGAGAGGAAGGAAAGAGCTCTGGCCTTCAAGCACACTGACCAGAAGTAAAGGGGCAGCTGGCTCTGCTCTCATTTGCTATCGTCTACCTGGTGAGCTGAATCACAGCTCCCCTGCTTGTGAACTATAGGCAGCCCAGTGGCCAGCACTCAAAACCTTTATAAGTCACCCAGACTGGAGCTAGCCCCTTGCTTTAGCATATGTCACAGCTATCAGCAGCTCAGTTGTACATATACTTGCAACTGCCTCTCTATTGTCTTCAATAGAATATACACTGTCTGAAGACAGAGACAAGTTTGATTTGCTTGCTTCTCTAAGCTCAGTGGCTACCTTGCTGCTGCACAGGAAGTGGTTGTAGAGTTAATTAAAGTACACATTTGGGGAATATTTGCTGTTGTGGTCATCACCTCCTCTGTCTTCTTTCCTGTTCCCCCTTGACTCTGTCATTATTCCATTGCAGATTGCCCACCATCGTATCTCAGCAGTGGGAAACAGTTTCAGCATTGTTCTAATAGATTTATTTTTTGTGTGATCATTCAAATGAATTAGGAAACACTGTTTTCCTACAGTATTATTATTATTATTGTGCTTGCTTTGGCAGCACATATACTAAAATTGGAATGATACAGAGAAGATTAGCATGGTCCCTGCACAAGGATGACACACAAATTCATGAAATGTTCCATATTTTTTGTATGTGGTTGAAACTATAATGATGAGAAAACTCTTTAGAAAATATAATAAGGATGGTTATCTGTTTAAGCTGTTTAAGGGGGGACATCTGACACAGGACAGGCTTTTAGGGAGTGTGTGAGTGCTCATTTTGTCATAGTGGGTTATATCATTGGATGGAGGTCCATACAATTAGTATAAAGGTATACCCACATCCTGTGGAGGACTGATGTTCTCAAACAGAGGGAATTGTATCTCTCAAGAGAATTGGTGGTTCCCAGTGGCTGAGGGCAGTCGAGGATGTCGAGCCCTCAGCATTGTTGCAAGTATCTGTGAATATGGCCCTTCAATTAATGAAGACTCTTTGTCACTGTGGGCCCTGAGGGGAGGGGGTGAGAGATACTGAATAGATGGAATCAGTGTAACTGTGGGGCCATGGAAGTGTTCCACAAGATCATGCAATGGTGGATATAGGACATATTACATTACACCCAAAATGTATAAAAGTCTATAGGCTAAAATGTAAACCATAATGTAAAACATAAGATAACTAAAAATTTATTAAATTGTATAGTCTAAAATATAAACCATAATGTAAACCCAAATGGAACCTTGTTTGAAAGTTATGTTTCACTATCTGAACATCAGCTACAGCAAATATAATATGAACATGTAAAAAGATCATTGCTGGGGAAGGGACAGTGTTTGATGTTGGATATGTGGGAGTAACCTATATTGTATATGTGAATTATTGTGATCTAAAACTTTTGTGAAGACAAACTTAATAATTAGAAAAAAAGAAAGGAAAGAATGTAGACACTGAGGAAGAAATGAAAGAAATTTCCTTACTGTACATACAGGGCAAAACCTATTGCAGTAGTGAAATCCAAAATCTCAAAAAAAAAAAAAAAAAAAAAAAGCTTTTTCATTTTTTTCATTTGTTGATACCCAATTTATTTTTTCTTTATTCAATTTTTCTAAATTAGTATGTATTCTATATCGAACCTTTAAACCCATTCCATTTTACTATTAATGGAACTTGCCAATATATTAGGCTTCATTTTTTAAGGTATTTTGGACCATAGAGAGGTTAAGCTATAGCAGGGGAGGAACACTGGTGTGAGGTGTTATTGATGGGGAGAACATAGTTGGGAGTTCTCCAGGACATGTATACAGGGTACAGAAAAATGTTTGGATATTTTCATAGTAGTTACATTTAAAAATGACACCTGAGCTAGTGCTTAGTTCCTAGCCTGGGGAGGTTTATCACAATCTCCAAAAGAACAGCAACAATCCCCAAAGTTCAGTGGCAAAGACCAATAAAGAAGGATGGTCCTCTGATGAGCCCCTTGATACAGATGACTATGCTTATGAGCCTGTATACCTGAAATATGAACTAGGCCTAGAGCTGCAGGGTGCCTAAGATTTACCTCCTGAGAGCCTCCATTTTGCTCAAATGTGGCCACCCTCTAAGCCAAACTCAGCATGGAAACGCATTACTTTCCCCACCAGGATGGAGCATGACTCCTGGGGATGAGCCTCCCTGGCACCAAGGGATGACTACCAAGCACCAGCTGATGATGTAACTAGGATAAGACCTTGAATAAAAGGGTCAATTCAGACCAGCAGAATATCTCCACCTATATATATCAGGTGTTAAAAACTGCTTTCTGACCTTGAATAAAAGGGGGAAATGGAAAGGACAAATGAATTTACATGGCTATGAGTCTCCAAAAAGAGCCAGGAGGTCTTCAGTGGGGTCACACTTATGCATGTCTCTGCAAGTTCCCATAGTCAGTCAAAGTAGATACAACCCCAGGTACTGGCTCTCCTGAGTACTATAGAGACCCACAGATTCTATGGTCTTGGCAGATGACTCTGGAGTTCAGTGCCATGTCATTTGGCCCTACTTTGGAGTTTTTGTTTCTAAATATGATGGAGCTGGACTCAGATGTGACCTTTCTACACGTGCCTCTTCTGTTAGTTTTACTGGACCTGTGGTTGGTGCTGGGGTTGGTGTATACTCAGAAGACCTGAATATCTGACTGTCCATGTGACAGCCATGCCCTGAACCTCAGGAGACTTGCCAGTCCTACCCTCTGGCTTATCGGACTTACCCCAGACAGCTAACAGGGAAGGGAAGAAGGCCAACCACCATACATGGGAGCCAAGAGAGCCTACAAATGCAAGAAGGAAAATTGCATTTATCATCCACATGGAATCTAAGTCCCCTCTTGATTTAGAGGTGGAGTGGACATAACCATTCCAGGGTCCCCAGGATGGAGGAATAGAGTGCAGATTAGAGTGGACTTACTGATATTCTACTACCAATTATTGTGATTAGTAATGGAAGAAATTGTAGAATTGATGTGAATAAAGTGGCTATGGTAGCTGCTGAGGGTAAGGAGAGGGAAGAAGAGATATAATGTGGGGTCATTTGTTGGGAGCGATAAAAAGAATGTATGTCGAACTCAGCAAGAATCAGTAGCACGGCTGCCAGAGAAGAGCCAACCCTCTCAATTAAGCAAACTATAATTAGCTCCTCACAATATGTCAGGTCCCACAACATGGCAGAATCCAAATCTGCCTTGTCACTTCCTCATTCTTCTTCCCCTTCAGGTCTTTGTTCTCTGTCTTCCCGCCACTGCCCAGGCTGACAAGGCAGTGCGCAGGCACAAGGCAGGTAAACTGAAACCCACTCTACATATCAGTAGTGACCACAACCAATCCCTAACTTTCACCTCCACCCATTACCCCTCCTTTTCCCAAGAGTATATATCCTTTGTTCCCCTCAATAAAATTTGCAGCTTGATCCTCACCCTGTCTCGCTGTCATTCCTCGAGTCTCCTGTCTCATCATTCTCCTTCACGCAAGCCACGAGCCCCAGTTCGCAGCCCCGCTGGCCCGGGCATTCACAGTCATTTTCAGGACTTGGAGTTGTCCTGGGTGGTACTGCAGGGATAGATGCTAGACAATGTATGTCCTGCCATGGCCCACTGGGTGGACTGGGGGAAGTGTAAACTACAATGTAAACCATTATCCATGTGGTGCAGCAGTGCTCAAAAATGTTTTCACCAAATGCAATGAATGTCCCATGATGATGAAAGAGGGTGGTGATGTGGGAGGAGTGGGGTGAGGAGGGTGGGGGGTAAATGGGAGCCTCATCTTTTTTGAATGTAACATAAAAAATGAAGAGAAAAAATGTATTATTATCATTGTAGCTTTTTAAACCACGGTTATGATTGATTTAATGATTAAAGGAATATTGACATTAAATAGCGTTATTTTTCTCCAATCACTGCTTTTAACTTGTCATATTTTCCTTTTCACTCCCTTGCATGGATTCAAGCAATTTCCAGTCATTCCTGCTAGGCCCATTCAGAACTGCCATCTCATATCTGTCACCGCTCCCAGCCTGTTCCTTCACTCCTCCTCACAATTCATACCCCGGAAGAGAAAGGTGGGGGTCATTTGTGGTGTTGGGGGAACACTTGAACATCTCATTGCAAGGTACTGGGGCCAGAGAGAAGGAAGACCCTTCGTCCTCACTTCCTGTTCAAGGCTGCCATCTACCATATCAGCGGCTATTCTGACATTTGGTTTCAGCATTGCAATAGTTTTTTTATCATTGCATTTTTTTTTGGTTAAAGTTACTCCAGAAACTATTTAAGATTTTACCAATAACAAAGATTTGACTAAATAACCAGGTTTAATTTCTTTCCTTTGTTTAAATATTACCATCATTAGAACACTTATTTATGATTCCAATAGAACAGTTGCAGCTGATGATGTCAGAGCAGATGGAATTACCTGTATTTTATCCAGGACTTCAGTGCTGTACATTCTACTGGCCATGTTTACAATGTAGCCCCAGGTATCATATTTCAGTTACATGAGATATTACAGGTCCATGGTTAATGCCTGTAACATATCAGAATTAAGTTAACTAAATTCAAACTATGGCAAATATTTTAAAAGAAAAATTTAAGAGACTACTTGAATCATCATTCTTATACAAGCATCAGTCAAACTCATGGAGCTCAAAGGCAAAGGAAAATAATCCCTATAATTTTGTCACCTCAGAAGTGTTAAAATGGTTTGTTCACTTTTTTCCTTCTAGCCACAATTCATGTTTATATGCCCATTTATCATTATCCCAGACTTATATATAAAATTAATATGCTTAAAAATACTAAACATCACATCTTTATTTTTCCATGTAGCTACAAAATTTTAGGCAAGAGATAAATGGTATATTGTTTTCTGGTGGCTCAGAGTCAATATTTATTTTAAAGGTCAATGGGAACACCAAGTGTGCTTACAATGCTTTACTTGGCTCTTCTGTCTCTGTTGGATTTATAGGCTCACTACACCATTTTACTAAAGTAACACCTCCCCTGCTTCCACCACCCATTCCAGCACATCCTCCCAGGGCCTTCTTTACATGTGAAAACTCTTCCTTCTCAGCCTTCCAGGGTGGCACTACCATCAGCACATCTATTTGTCAGATGAGGAAACAGAAGGATATGGTGGTCACAGGTGGTCGGTGGCAGAGCTGCATGTGGACCAGACCCTCCATGACTCCTGCTCAGAGTGACAAGCTTCTTGGGCATGTGGCTTGCTCCACCATGTGGATTATCTTCAATGCTATCCCATGGGCAAGTTCATTGACTTCAAGGTGTACAGGTGGTGGTTTCAATTCCCTCTGCTAAACCACTTTCTGAAGGACAAACCTGATTAATACTGCTGCTGGTATGGCATTTTACCCATTTCAACATTTAAAAAGGTGAAATGTATAAAATGCTTTGATGGAATATGCATTTTGGGAAATTTTTCACACAGGAAAATGACTGGTACTTATAAATACACACCTAGGAAAAGAAAATGGTAGATCCGAGGGAGGTCCCTAAGAAACTCCTACTTGGTGCAGTGGTGGAGAATCTGGAGGAGAAAGCAAGTAAACTTCACCCTCAGGGGGGAATAGTGATGCCTAGTGATCTCCAGACAAGCTCTGGGATACTGGTGTGTCCTGTGTTCCTGTGAGGAAGGAAAAACACCCCTGGGAATATAAGTCTCCTCAGAAATGAATTCTCTGAGGAGAATTCAAAAGGTCACTAAAGAGAGCTGTGAAGGCCACATGCTGCAGATCTGCCAACCATTTTCATGGGTTCACAGGTGGGGCCATGGCAGCATCTGTTACTTCACTGGATAAGCCCATACCCATGGGCACCACCAACAAGGAAAGTGACCATGACTGCTCTGAACCACTATCTTGGTTCCATGGTATTCCAGGTATTCCTGAGCTTGGGTGCATTTGGACACTTTGTAGGATTTGGAGACAGCACCTGGCATCAGGAAAAAAAGCCTTTCAGGGTCAGATGCTGGACATTATATGTCCTGCCATAACCCACTGAATGTACCAGGGGAGACTGTGAACTACAGGGAGAAACTATTATCTGTGTGGTGCCACAGTGCTCCAAAATGTGTTCACCAAATGTGATGAGTGTGCCACAATGATGGAGGAGGTTGTTGGTGTGGGAGGAGTGGGGTGTGTCGTGGGGGAATACAGGAAGCTCTTATATATATATATATATATATATATATATATATATATATATTTGCAATGAATCATGCTTTATTTTTAGTCACATGGCATTCTCCATTCATATTAACTAAAGACTATTTCACCCACAGCTCTGTTTGGCTGCCAGTCTCTTGTCTCTCTCTTCTGCAATGGTGAGGTGGATTCCTTTTCCTCAGGGAAGAGAAATCCGTGGTTTGTTGCCTTTGCCAATAATGAAAATGTTGGAGAGCCAGGTGGCAAAGCTGTTGCCATTGTCATCTTTCACATGAACCACATCAAAGAGCCAGGATGTCTCTCTCTGTTGGTGATCACACCAATTCTTCCAAGGTTAGCACCTCCAGTCACAATACACAGGTTACCCATATCAAACTTTATGAAATCAGTAATCTTGACTGTCTCCAAATCAATTTGAATGGTGTCGTTCACCTTAATGAGAGGATCAGGATAGTGGATGGTGCAAGCATCAAAGGTCACCAGATGAGGGATTCCTTTTGTGCCTACACACAACTTGTACTTGGCCTCCTCAGGTGTAATACGATGAACAGCAAAGTGACCCTTGGTATCATAGATGAGATGGAAATTCTCTCCGGTCTTGGCAATGCTGATGGCATCCATAAAACCAGCAGGATAAGTTATATCAGTTCGGACCTTGCCATCAGTCTTTATGAACTGCTGCATACAAATCTTCTTTACTTCATCTCCTGTGAGGGCATATTTAAGCCTGTTCCTTAAGAAAATGATGAATGGGAGACATTCTCTCAGCTTGTGCAGACCAGTGGATGGACGAGGAGCAAACACACCAGTCAGTTTGTCCAGCATCCAGTGCTTTACAGCTGCTACACGCTTCAAATGCTTCTTGGGACCACAAGCCATGGCTGTCGTAAGCACAGAAAGAGCTCTTATATTTTTTTAAAGTAACATTTTTTGTGATGTATATATCTTCAAAAAATACAATGTACAAAAATGATGAGGTGGGGAATTGGGGAATGGAGTATATAGGAACCTCTTATGTTTTTTACATTTTATATAATGTTTTTAAATGTAATATTCTTTGTGATCTATTAACTTCAATTTAAAAAGTGTAAAAAACAAACACGTTCAATGTCTAATAATGATGGAATGCAAATTAAAAGTATAATGTAGTGCAACAGTGTAAGTATTAGAATGGGCAGTTAAAAAGATGGTCCATTTCAAATGTTGTCAAGATTGTGGGAGAACTAGATCTCTAATTCATTGCTGGTGGGAAATGAAAATGCTAATCCACTTCAGGAAAAAGTTTGTTGTTTAATAAAATTAAATAAATACCTATCACAAGAAAAAAAGCCTGATGAACTTCTGTAATCAGGGAGAGGCCCATGGTCTTTCCCTAACCCCATTTCTAGGATCCCTAGAATGTGTGACCCACAGTTGTCATGTGATCTGGGAGAGGGATCCAGAGAGGGAGGGAAGGTGGGCCAGAGAAATGGACATAGAAATGCTGAGATTAATTATCACTCCTGCCTCATTGTCTCCTGGGTCCAGGACTGCACCTTACTGCAGAAGTCAAACTGAATTGATTTGTGAGAAAATGGCTTGAATTTAAGCTTGGGAACCTGACTTGAAATTAGAATATTTCCATAATGCAGATAAGAAGTGTGGGCTTAGGAAGACCAGGACTTGACTAGATAGAACACTGTCTTGTCAGCATGAAAACTTTTCGCATGAGGAAGCATTTGAACTTTGTATGGCCTGTTCCCTATTACTTTAAATGTTGCAGTTCTAAAAACAAACACTTTTGAAAGTAAACATAGATAGCTGCTGCTTTGTAATTTCTAATAAATATGATGTGGAAAGTAAGGTCAAGGCTCTCAGTTCCAGAAGCTGTGAGTCCCCTGGTCCTATCTTTATTTCTTCTCTTGTGTCTTTCTGTTCTTTTATTTCTTAAGTTCTGTGTTATGTTCCCTTTGAGCCAATCTATTGCTGAGCTGGTCTCAGCAACTGGTGCCTGAACAGGGACTCAAAGGGAAGAAGGATCACTTCAAGCAAAACTAAAGTTGGTGTAATGGCACAGAGCCCTGACTCATTTAGAAGGCCTTTGAAGTCCTCAGTAAATAAGGACACTCTCAAGTATTTTTGCAGGGTTATAATGGGAAATGGAAGCAGTTCAACAAAATATCTCCTGTATGTCTCTTGAAGCAACTCCTCAAGGCCAGAGGGTCCAAGGCCATTGAGCCTCATACTTAAAATTCCTACAGATTATAGAAAAATATTGCTCATGGTTCCCAGCAATAGGAAGTGTAGAATTAGAAGACTGGGAAAGAGTGGAAAAAGAGTTTTTAAAAAATACACATACAAGGAGTTCTGCTCCCTGTTACTATTTGACCCACTTGGACTATAATCAAATCTGTCTTGGAACCCTTGCAAACAGAAGATGAGGAGGAGGAGAATAAGGAGAGAGAATGTGAGGAAGTTCCTCCCACTCAATCTTTTGGTGATACTAAATCTAAAGTTTTTTTTGCCTTCAGATCCTTCATTAATTGACTTTAGAAAGTCACTTTCCCCTCCACCAACAACCCCTCCACACGTCAAAATTTTGTAGCTAAAACCTTAGATCCAGTCAGGTTGGCTTTTCCTTCCTGTTATGTTATGCATTACATGGATGATATATTGTGTGTTGCTCCCTCTTCCCAGACTCTTGTTTTAGCATATCAGGCCTTAGAAAAGAGCCTAACTGCAGCAGGATTAAAATTTGTCCCTGAGAAAATTCAAGAGGTTACTCCCATTTCTTATCTTGGGACTATTGTTGATAAAATTACAACTAAGCCTCAGAAGGTTCATATTCATAAGGATTCTATTAAAACTTTGAATGGTTCACAAAATTATTAGGAGATATAAACTGACTGAGGCCTAAAGCAGGCATTTCCACACAAGAGTTGTCTAATTATTTTTTCCCTATTATGAGAAGGTCCTCAATTAAACAGACCCCGGGTTTTGACAAAAAAGCAGAATGAGGATTAAAACTTGTAGGAAAAAAATCAAAGTGTGCAAGTTGAATGCATTAATCCAGAACAGTCACTGCAATTGCTTCTTTTGCCTTCCTTACAATCTTCCATGGGAGTACTTAAGCAACAAGATCATATTGTAGAATGGAGAAAAGGAAGGGGGGCAAGATGGTGGTTGAGTGAGTGCACCTGATAATCTCTCCTGCAAAGAAGCAGCTGGGCAGCATTGGAAATTCTTTGGGACCAGGCTGTTTCAGGATTTTGCAGGGCAGGAGGTGTCTGGATACTGATTTGGTGGGAAGGTAACAGAGAAAATTCATGTATAAGATCAAATTGAGGCTCTCTTACATGGAGGTGGGGGCTGCGCATGGGACACTCCCTCCTGGGGTGGGCAGAGCCATGGCACCAGCACCACAGTGGTGATTCCTGGAGGCTCTGCAGTACTGGGGAATTCATAAGCCCTGAGTGGGCTATTGGGGGGCTAACAGGGCAGGAGGCCTTCACAGACTGATATGGGGAGACAGATGGGAGTTTTATTGTGAGGCGGGGAATTTTTGATTGTGGACACAAATAATAGTGCTTCTGGCTAGAGCTCTGCCCCCAAGGCCGACTGCTGATCTGCAGTGGCCTTAAATCCCTCACAATAAAGAGACGTCACCAAGAGGCTGTTTCAGGGGCTGGCAGGGTGGGAGACATCTGGAAGCAGATTAGGGGAATATTCTGTGAAGCATGGGAATTTCAGTTTTGGACACTGATATCAGCACTTCTGGCTGGAGCCCCGCCCCCTGTGCCTGGTTACAGATCTGCAGTGTCATTAAATTGGCTGCAGTGTAGAGGCACCCCCAGGTGGCTGTTTTGGGGGCTTACAGGGTGGGAGGTGTCCTGAAGTCGAATTGGTGATACAGCCACAGAAAAGACCCTAGTGAGAGGGTGAATTGCGGGTGTCTGACACATAGGTCAGAATTTGCGGATGTGACCTTACCCATAGGGCTGGCACCCAGCTGTGGGAATCCCTGAAGGCTGTGTTGCACTGCAGTGCTCCCAGGTTCCCTGTTAACCAGATTTGAGGTTCCCAGGTCTGTGTCCTCTAAAGCCAGGTGACCCAAACCCCAGAGACTCACACCTCTTGAGTCTGCAATATCAAAGACTTTCCATCCCTGAATCCACCATGCCCTGAGGTCCATCTGAGGTCCTTGAATGTCCTAGCCCTCAATGTTTTTATTTTTTCTTTTTTGTTTTTTTGTCTTGTTTTGTTGTTTTTATTTTTTATTTATTTTATTTTTTATTGTACTGATTGCTAACATTGCATTATCGCCTAGTCTTTTATCCCATTGTATCCCCCAAGATATATATATATATTTTTAATTATTTAGGGGGGTTCTTTGTTGTTGCTGTTGTGGTTGTACTATATCTTTTATTCTTTTCCTTACTTGCTCCTCTCCATTTACCCACCCCCCTTTTTCTTTCTTTCTTCTCTTTTTTATTCCCTCTAGTCCCTCATTTCCTTCTTATTTTATTTTATCTTAATTATACAATAGGTGCTGCAGGGAACACCTCACATTTGCTGGGTTTCCTCATCCTCCATTGCCTCATTTCTGTGTGAATTGATTTTGGCTACCTACACTATCCCCTTTCCCCGACATCTTCATATCCTCCATCGTCTACTGTCTCTCCTATATTCCACCTCTCTTTCTTTGATCCCCAAAGTGTCCAGTCCTTAATTTCTAATACCTTTGTTTTGTTTTCTTTTATCCACTCTTGAAATTATTGCCTTTCTTTTCTCTTTCCCTCTCTCACGAAAACACTAGCTTTTTAATTCATACCATATTCCTCCCATATTCAGTCAACTACCTCATTATAGGTACTCTACTTACTGCTATAACTCTACACAACCTACTTGAATCTAATATCCATCCCCCCAGATCTCATATTGTTGCTCTGTTAACATTTATTACCAATAATACTTTACACATTTTCCTTGTTTACACAATTGCCTTTCCCTGGCCCTAATACTTTCCTTCAAAGTGAACTCAGCCAGCAATAAGAAATTAGAATAAGAAGAACAAAGTGACAAAGAGAAGATATAACACCTATGCAAAAACAACAGCTAATTAATCCCCAAAACTAGACAAAGAAACTAAGGAACTGATTAAACCTGTCAAGATAAAATGATGACCAGACAGCAACAAAAATCTACAAACCAAACCAGTAATCAGGAAAACATGGCTGAATCCAATGAACAAACTAAAAAGAGGAAGGGGAGCAGAACTTCACACGAGTAATTAAAGATCTCAGAACATATATCACAGACACATTTAATGAAGTAAAGGAAAAGGTTAACAATATGAAGACAACAGTTGGAGGAGAAATTACAGACATACACAAAAAGATAACAGATATGATGGGAATGAACACCACAGTTCAAGAAATCAAAAATACACTCACAGCAAATAACAGCAGATTAGAAGAGGCAGAGCAGAGAATTAGCGATGTGGAAGACAATACATCGGAAATCAAACAGATAGTAGAATTGATCAAAAAAAAGATAGAAAAAATCGAGCTAGGACATATGGAACTGAATGACAATGCAAAATGCACAAACAAATGTATTATAGGCATTCCAGAAGGAGAAGAGAAGGGAAAGGGGTCAGAAGGAGTTCTGCAGGAAATAATGGCTGAAAACCTCCCAAATCAACTGAAAGAGACAGATGTACATATCTAAGAAGCACAACACAACCCAATCATCATAAACCCCAACAGACCCACCCCAAGACATATACTTGTCAAATTATCCAATGCTCAAGACAAAGAGAAAATTCTAAAAGCAGCAAGAGAAAAGAAAACCATCACGTACAAGGGAAGTTCCATAAGATTAAGTGCTGATTTCTCATCTGAAACCATGGAGGCAAGAAGGCAGTGGTATGATATAGTCAAGGTACTAAAAGAAAAAAATTTCCAACCAAGAATACTCTATCCAGCAAAACTAGCATTCAAAAACAATGGAGAGTTCAAAATATTCACAGATAAACAGAAATTGAAAGTGTATGCCAACAAGAAACCTCCCCTTCAAGAAATTCTAAAGGGAGTTCTGCAGGAAGAAAGGAAAAAACAAGACAGACACAGTTGGAGGAGAGTGTAAGAGCAACAAAAAAGACAAAAAGAGAAGAAAAAACAAACAAACAAAATATGACAAACACAAGTCCAATCAAAATATGGCTAACATAAATAATACCTTGAAAGTAATAACCCTGAATGTCAACGGATTAAACTCACCTATCAAAAGATTCAGACTGGGACATTGGATAAGGAAATATGACCCATTTATATGATGTCTACAAGAGACACATCTTAGACCCAGAGACTCATGGAGGCTGAAAGTGAATATTTGGAAAACAATCTTAAAAGAAAACAACAACCAAGAAAAGGCAGGAGTAGCTATATTAATATCAGACAAAATAGACTTTAAATGTGAAACAATTGTGAGAGACAAAGAAGGATACTACATATTAGAGAAATGGACAATCTGTCAAGAAGAACAAACAATCATAAACATTTATGCTCCTAACAAGGATGCCTCTAAATACATGAGGCAAACGCTGGAAAAACTAAGTGAAAAATAGATGCATCTACAATTATAGTGGGGGATTTTAATACACCACTATCAACTCTGGACAGAACATCTCAAAAGAGAATCACTAAAGAAATGAAATATTTGAACAATATATTAGAGGAGCTGGATCTAATAGACATATACAGATCATTACACCCAAACGCAGCAGGATATACATTTTTCTCAAGTGCACATGGATCGTTCTCCAAGATAGACCATATGCTAGGCCACAAAGAAAGGCTTAATGAATTCAGAAAGATTGAAATCATACAAAATAATATCTCTGACCACAGTGGAGTGAAGCTGGAAATCTGCAAGGGCTAGAGACCCAGGGTTCACACCAAGATATGGAAATTAAATAGCACACTCTTAGAAAAACAGTGGGTCAAAAAGGAAATCTCAAAAGAAATCAATGACTACCTTGAAACAAATGATAATGATAACACAACATACCAAAATTTATAGCATGCAGCAAAAGCAGTACTGAGAGGGAAATTTATAGCCATAAATTCATACATCGAAAAAGAATAAAGAGCAAAATTTGAAGAACTAACTGCACATTTGGAGGAATTAGAAAAAAACAAAAACAAAGTAATCCAACAGGAAGAAAAAGGAAGGAAATAACAAAGAAAAGAGCAGAACTAAATGAAATAGAAAATAAGAAAGCAGTTGAAAAGAGAAACAAGACCAAGAACTGGTTTTTTGAGATCAACAAAATTGACAAACCTTTAGCAAGACTAACAAAGAAAAAAAGAGAGAAGATGCAAATACAATAAATAAGAAATGAGAAAGGTGATATTACCACTGACCCCACAGAAATGAACACTATCATAAGAGGATACTTTGAAAAACTATATTCCAACAAAAATGACAATTCAAAGGAAATGGAGAAATTCCTAGAAACACATTAGCAGCCTATATCGACAAAAGAAGAAATTAATGATCTCAACAAACCAATCACAATAAAGAGATAGAATCTGTCATTAAAAACCTCCCAAGTAAGAAGAGCCCAGGGCCAGACGGCTTCACAGGTGAATTCTACAAAATATTCCGGAAAGAACTAACACCAATCCTACTGAAACTATTCCAAAAAATCAAAACAGAAGGAACATTGCCTAACTCCTTCTATGATGCCAACATTACCCTAGTACCAAAGCCAAAGAAAGACACCACAAGAAAGGAAAATTACAGACCAATTTCTGTAATGAACCTAGACGCAAAAATCCTTAACAAAATACCTGCTAATCATATTCAACAACACATTAAATGAATTATACACCATGACCAAGTGGGATTTATTCCAGGTATGCAAGGATGGTTCAACATAAGGAAATCAATCAATGTAATACACCATATAAACAGATTGAAGGAAAAAAATCACATGATTATATCTATAGATGCACAAAAAGCATTTGACAAAATACAGTACTCTTTCTTGATAAAAGCACTCCAAGATATTGGAATACAAGGAAATTTTTTGAACATGATAAAGAGTATATATGAAAAACCTACAGCCAACATTGTTTACAATGGAGAAATCCTAAAATCCTTCCCTCTAAAATCAGGAACAAGACAAGGATTCCCACATTCTCCCCAACTATTTAACATTGACTTAGAAGGACTTGCTTGAGCACTAAGGCAAGAACCAGATATAAAAGGCATTCAAATTGGAAAGAAAGAAGTCAAAATTTCATTATTTGCAGATGACATGATCCTATACATAGAAAACCCAGAGGTCTACAGCAAAGCTTCTAGAACTCATAAATGAGTTTAGTAAAGTCACAGATTATAAGATCAATGTGCAAAAATCAGTAGCATTTCTGTACACCACTAATGAGTCAGATCAGGAGGAAATCAAGAAACAAATACCATTCACAATAGTAAATGAAAAAATCAAATATTTAGGAATAAATTTAATTAAAGATGTAAAAAACATACACACCAAGAACTATACAAAACTGTTCAATGAAATCAAAGAAGACCTAAATAAATGGAAGAAAATTCCCTGTTCATGGATAGGAAGACTGAATATTATTAAGATGTCTATCCTACCAAAACTGATCTACACATTCAATGCAACCCCAATAAAAATCAACACAGCCTTCTTTAAGGAACTAGAAAAATTAACTATGAAATTTATTTGGAAAGGAAAGAGGCCCCAAATAGCCAAAGACATATTGAAAAAGAAAAACAAAATTGGAGAAATCACACTACCGGACTTCAAAACATACTACAAAACTACAGTAGTGAAAACATCACGGTATTGGCATAAGGAGAGACACAAAGACCAATGGAATCGAATTGAAAGTTCTGATATAGAACCTCATATATATAGCCATATAATATTTGATAAACCCACCAAACCCTCTCAACTGGGAGAGAATGGCCTATTCAAGAAATGGTACCTGGAGAACTGGATATCCATATGTAGAAGAATGAGAGGGGATTACCATCTCATACCTTTTACAAAGATCAACTCAAGATGGATCAAAGACCTAAATATAAGAGCCAAGATCATAAAGACCTTGGAAAGCAGTGTAGGGAAACATCTACAAGACCTTGTAATAGGAAATGGCTTCATGAATATCACACCAAAAGCATGAGCAGCAAAAGAACAAATAGATAAATGGCACTTCCTCAAAACTAAAGCCTTCTGCACCTCAAAGGAGTTTGTCAAGAAAGTAAAAAGGGAACCTACACAATGGGAGAAAATATTTGGCAACCATATATCTGATAAAAGACTTATAACTTGCATATATAATGAACTCCTATATCTTGAAAATAAAAAGATAAACAACCCATTTAAAAAATGGGGAAAAGATTTAAATAGACACTTCTCCAAAGAAGAAATACAAATGGCTAAAAAGCACATGAAAAAATGCTCCAAATCTTTAGCTATCAGGGAAATGCAAATCAAAACTACAATGAAATACCATCTTACACCCATAAAATTGGCAGCTATGAAAGAAAACAGAAGAATACAAATGCTGGAGAGGATGTGAAGAAATGGGAACACTCATTCATTGCTGGTGGGAATGCAGAAGGATCCAACCATTCTGGAGGACAGTTTGGCGGTTTCTCAAAAAACTAACCATAGACTTGCCATATGACCCAGCAATATCACTGCTGGGTATGTACCCAGCAGAACTGAAAACAAGGACACAAACCGATATATGCACACCAATGTTCATAGCAGCATTGTTCATTATCGCCAAAAGTTGGAATCGAGCCAAATGCCCACCAACAGATGAGTGGATCAACAAAATGTGGTATAAACATACAATGGGCGCGGCGCAGCGGCACCTCTCTGAGCTCGGGGTGTTCGGGATCCGGTCGTGGTGAGCTGGGCCAGGTCGAGGCACCGCGCGGGCCCCCCTGTGTGCGGTTTGACTGCCATGAACTTGCTCTAGGATTCATTGTACAGCAGTTTGTCTTGGATGGATTTCCCGGAGTGGAATTAGCAACAATGATTGAGCTTAACTAGCAATAAGAAATTGGAATAAGAAGAACAAAGTGACAAAGAGAAGATATAACACTTACGCAAAAACAACAGCTAATTAATCTCCAAGACTAGACAAAGAAGCTAAGGAACTGATTAAACCCGTCAAGAAAAAATGTTGACAAGACAGCAACAAAAATCTACAAACCAAACCAGTAATCAGGAAAACATGGCTGAACCCAATCAACAAACTGAAAATCAGGAAGGGGGGCAGGACTTCGCACAAGCAATGAAAGATCTCAGACCATTTATCACTGACAAATTTGATGAAGTAATGAAAGAGGTTAACAGCGTGAAGACAACACTTGGAGGGGAAATTGCAGACATGCGCAAAAAAATAACAGATATGATGGAAATGAACACCACAATTCAAGAAATCAAAAATACACTTGCAGCAAATATCAGCAGACTAGAAGAGGCAGAGCAGAGAATTAGTGATGTGGAAGACAGTGCATTGCAAATCAAACAGATAGTAGAAGTGGTCAATAAAAAGGTAGAAAAAATCCAGATAGGACTTAGGGACCTGAATGATAACGCAAAACGCTCAAACATATGTATTATAGGCATTCCAGAAGGAGAAGAGAAGGGAAAGGGGTCAGAAGGAGTGTTGCAGGAAATAATGAATGAAAACTTCCCAAATCTACTGAAAGAGACAGATGTACATATCCAAGAAGCACAGCGCACTCCACTGGTCATAAACCCCAACAGGCCCACCCCAAGACATATACTTGTCAAATTATCCAATGCTCAAGACAAAGAAAAAATTCTAAAAGCAGCAAGAGAAAAGAAAACCATCACATACAAGGGAAACTCCATAAGATTAAGTGCTGATTTCTCATCTGAAACGATGGAGGCAAGAAGGCAGTGGTATGATATAGTCAAGGTACTAAAGGAAAAAAATTTCCAACCAAGAATACTCTATCCAGCTAAACTAGCATTCAAAAATGATGGAGAGTTCAAAATATTCACAGATAAACAGAAACTGAAAGAGTATATCAACAAGAAACCTCCCCTTGAAGAAATTCTTAAGGGAATTCTGCAGGAAGAAAGGAAAAAACAGGACAGTCAGAGATGGAGGAGAGTGTAAAAGCAACAAGAAAGACAAAAATAGAAGGGGAAAATAAAATAATACAAACAAAATATAACAAACACAAATCCAACCAAAATATGGCTACCATAAATAACTCTCTAAACGTAATAACACTGAATGTCAACGGATTAAACTCACCTATCTAAAGATTCAGACTGGGACACTGGATAAGGAAATACGACCCATCTATATGCTGCCTACAAGAGACACATCTTAGACCCAGAGACTCATGGAGGTTGAAAGTGAATGGCTGGAAAACAATCATACAAGCAAACAACAACCAAAAAAAGGCAGGAGTAGCTATATTAATATCAGACAAAATAGACTTTAAATGTGAAACAGTTGTGAGAGACAAAGAAGGATACTATATATTAGTGAAAGGGACAATTTGTCAAGAAGATCGAACAATCATAAATATTTATGCTCCTAACAAGGGCGCCTCTAAATATGTGAGGCAAATGCTGGAAAAACTAAGTGAAAGAATAGATGCATCTACACTTATAGTGGGGGATTTTAATACACCACTATAAACTCTGGACAGAACATCTCAAAAGAGAATCACTAAAGAAACAAAACATTTGAATAGTATATTAGAAGAGCTGGATCTAATAGACATATATAGATCATTACACCCAAACACAGCAGGATATACATTTTTCTCAAGCACACATGGAACATTCTCCAAGATTGACCATATGCTAGGCCACAAAGAAAAGCTTAATGAATTCAGAAAGATCGAAATCATACAAAACAATATCTCTGACCACAGTGGAGTCAAGCTGGAAATTTGCAAGGGACAGAGACCCAGACTTCACACGACAATTTGGAAATTAAACAGCACACTCTTAGAAAAACAGTGGGTCAAAGAGGAAATCTCAAAAGAAATCAATGACTACCTTGAAACAAATGATAATGAGAACACAACATACCAAAATTTATGGGATGCAGCAAAAGCAGTACTGAGAGGGAAATTTATAGCCATAAATTCATATATCAAAAAAGAAGAAAGAGCAGAAATTGAAGAATTAACTGCACATTTGAAGGAATTAGAAAAACAACAACAAAGTAACCCAACAGGAAGAAGAAGGAAGGAAATAACAAAGATAAGAGCAGAACTAAATGAAATAGAAAATAAGAAAGCACTTGAAAAAAATAAACAAGACCAAGAGCTGGTTTTTTGAGAAGATCAACAAAATTGACAAACCTTTAGCGAGACTAACAAAGAAAAAAAGAGAAAAGATGCAAATACACAAAATAAGAAATGAGAAAGGTGATATCACCACTGACCCCACAGACATAAAGACTATCATAAGAGGATACTTTGAAAAACTATATTCCAACAAAAATGACAATTTAGAGGAAATGGACAAATTCCTAGAAATACATAAGCAGCCCATACTGACGAAAGAAGAAATTGATGATCTTAACAAACCAATCACAAGCAAAGAGATAGAATCAGTCATTAAAAATCTCCCAACTAAGAAGAGCCCAGGGCCAGATGGCTTCACAGGTGAATTCTACAAAACATTCCGGAAAGAACTAACACCAATCCTGTTGAAACTATTCCAAAAAATTGAAACGGAAGGAACACTGCCTAATTCCTTCTATGATGCCAACATTACCCTAGTACCAAAGTCAAACAAAGACACCACAAGAAAGGAAATTTACAGACCAATTTCTCTAATGAACCTAGACGCAAAAATACTTAACAAAATACTTGCTAATCGTATTCAAAAACACATTAAACGAATTATACACCATGACCAAGTGGGATTTATCCCAGGTATGCAAGGATGGTTCAACATAAGGAAATCAATCAATGTAATACACCATATAAACAGATTGAAGGAAAAAAATCACATGATTATATCTATAGATGCAGAAAAGGCATTTGACAAAATACAGCACCCCTTCCTGATAAAAACACTCCAAAAGATCGGAATACAAGGAAACTTTTTGAACATGATAAAGAGTATATATGAAAAACCTAAAGCCAACATTGTTTACAATGGCGAAATCCTGAAATCCTTCCCTCTAAAATCAGGAACAAGACAAGGATGTCCATTGTCTCCGCTCCTATTTAACATTGTCTTGGAAGTACTTGCTCGAGCACTGAGACAAGAACCAGATATAAAAGGCATTCAAATTGGAAGGGAAGAAGTCAAAATTTCATTATTTGCAGATGACATGATCCTATATATAGAAAACCCTGAGAGATCTTCAACAAAGCTCCTAGAACTCATAAATGAGTTTAGCAAAGTCACAGGTTATAAGATCAATGCGCAAAAATCAGTAGCATTTCTATACACCAATAATGAGCAAGATCAGGAGGAAATCAAGAAACAAATACCATTCACAATAGTAAATAAAAAAATCAAATACTTAGGAATAAATTTAACTAAAGATGTAAAAAACTTATACATCGAGAACTATACAAGATTGTTCAAGGAAATCAAAGAAGACCTAAATAAATGGAAGAAAATTCCCTGTTCATGGATAGGAAGACTGAATATTATTAAGATGTCTATCCTACCAAAACTGATCTACACATTCAATGCAATCCCAATAAAAATCAACACAGCCTTCTTTAAGGAACTAGAAAATCTAACTATGAAATTTATTTGGAATAAAAAGAGGCCCCGAATAGCTAAAGACATATTGAAAAAGAAAAACGAAATAGGAGGAATCACACTTCCTGACTTCAAAACATACTACAAAGCTACAGTAGTGAAAACAGCATGGTACTGGCATAAGGAGAGACACACAGACCAATGGAATCGAATTGAAAGTTCAGATATAGAACCTCATGTATATAGCCATATAATATTCGATAAAGCCACCAAACCCTCTCAACTGGGAGAGAATGGCCTATTCAACAAATGGTGCCTGGAGAACTGGATAGCCATATGTAGAAGAATGGAAGAGGATTACCATCTCACACCTTATACAAAGATCAACTCAAGATGGATCAAAGACCTAAATATAAGAGCCAAGACCATAAAGACCTTAGAAAGCAGTGTAGGGAAACATCTACAGGACCTTGTAATAGGAAATGGCTTCATGAATATCACACCAAAAGCACGAGCAGCAAAAGAACAAATAGATAAATGGGACTACCTCAAAATTAAAGCCTTCTGCACCTCAAAGGAGTTTGTCAAGAAAGTAAAAAGGGAACCCACACAATGGGAGAAAATATTTGGCAACCATATATCTGATAAGAGACTTATAACTTGCATATATAAAGAACTCATAGATCTCGAATCAAAAAGATAAACAACCCATTTAAAAAATGGGAAAAAGATTTAAACAGACACTTCTCCAAAGAAGAAATACAAATGGCTAAAAAGCACATGAAAAAATGCTCCAAATCCCTAGCTATCAGGGAAATGCAAATCAAAACTACAATGAGATACCATCTTACTCCCATAAGATTGGCAGCCATGAAAAAAACAGTAGAATACAAATGCTGGAGAGGATGTGAAGAAAGGGGAACACTCATCCATTGCTGATGGGAATGCAGAAGGATCCAACCATTCTGGAGGACAGTTTGGCAGTTTCTCAAAAAATTATCCATAGATTTGCCATATGACCCAGCAATACCACTGCTGGGTATATACCCATCAGATTTGAAAACAAGGACACAAACCGATATATGTACACCAATGTTCATAGCAGCATTGTTCACCATCGCCAAAAGTTGGAATCAATCCAAAAGTCCATCAACAGATGAGTGGATCAATAAAATGTGGTATATACACACAATGGAATACTACTCAGCTGTAAGAACCAATACACTACAATCGCACGTGATAACATGGATGAACCTTGAGAATCTTATGTTAAGTGAAGCAACCCAGGCATTGAAGGACAAATACTATATGACCTCAATGAGATGAAATAAGTTAACTGCCTCAGAGAGCTAGAGTCTGGAAAAGTGGCTTACTGGAAATCGGGGGGTGGAGGAAGGATGTGAGTTAATGTCTGTAGGGGTGGAATCTGTGATGAGCTGGGGGTAAGTATGAGCACAAAGAAGGAATAAAATGGGGGCAAGGGGTTACCTTTGGGTGGGGTTTTCTGGGTTTGAGGGGGGCTGGGGATGGGAAGAGGGGTAATATGGTCCAAGAAATAGGTGGGAGGGAGGGGCAACATACAAACATGGGAGAGTGCCAGAAGTTCATTGAGAACTAAATGCTGAGTAAAACGTATCAAAGTATAAGTAGGAGGGTCACCTGGTTAGGACGCTCAGGGGGTATGGTCTGATGCGGGACGGACTCCGGAGGGAATAGCTGAAGGCTCATTTTGCCAAGGTGGGTTCTACCATTGGGTGGGGTGGACCCATATCCTGGGGAAGACTAATGCCGTCGAATAGAGAGAACTGTATCTCTCGTGAGAAAGGACGGCTCCCAGGGCATTAGATTGGCAGGCATTGTGGGCCCTAAGGGGAGGGGAAAATGGACGTGCAATGGATAGAACAAAGGTAAATAAGGGGGCAAAAGAGGAGTTATGTGAGAGTACACGAGGATGAATATAAAACAGCTAATATTACACCAAAAACATATAGGGGACGACAGACTAATAATGAAAACCATAAGACAAAACATAGGATAACTAAAAAATTTAGAAAACTGTACAACCTAAAGTATGGACCACATAGTAAGCACAAATGTTACCTTGTTTGAAAACTATAGTTTTGGAATCTGTACATCAGTTTCAGGAAATATGATATGAATAAGTTAAAAGATTATTGCTGTGGAAGGGAAAAGGTTTTATGGTGGACCTGGGGAAATACTGTATATTGTATATATGAATTTTGGTGATCTAAGACTCTTCTGAAGCTGACATTATGTTGGGATTCACTTTACGGGAAGTTTTGGATCACAGAGTGGTTCAACAATGGCAGCGGAGGAATACTGATATGGGATGTTATTGACAGGATATATATGGTTGACAGGGAGTTATACAGGGCATATGCCCAGGGTATATGGTAATGTCTATATATACTCATAGTGGAAACAATTAAAAACAACAGCTGGGGGGGGTACTGGGCTCCTGGCCGGGGGGTCACTGTTGTGGGCCCTGGGAGAGCAGTGGCAATCCTCCAGGTGCAACGGCAAGAACCAGGAAGGAAGGAGGGCCCAACAGTGGGCTCTTGATACTAATGGCTACACTTTTGAGCCTATGCACCTGCAATAAGAACAAGGCCTAGAGTAGCATTGTGCCTGGGGGTTTCCTCCTGACAGCCTTCATGTTACTCAAATGTGGCCACTCTCACAGCCAAACTCAGCGTGTAGATGTGATGCATTCCCCCCAGCGTGGGACACGACACCCGGGGATGAGCCTCCCTGGCACCGAGGGATCACTACCACATACCAGCTGAAGAAGCAACTAGAAAATGACCTTGAATTAAAGATTCAATGCGGAACAGCAGAATATACCTGTCTACATATAATAACATGACTTCGGGAAGCGGTTTGACCTAATGTAAGGGGGAAATGGAAAGGAGAAATGAGATTATAAGGCTGTGAGTCTCTAAAAAAGAGTCTGGAGGTTGTCAGAAGGAATACCCCTATGTACAACTGAACTGAGTCTAAGAGACAGATAAGGTAGATACAACCCCAGGTATTGGATCTTTTGAGGGATAAAGAGACCCACAGGTTCTACGGTCATGGCAGAAGGGGTTCACTGCCATGACAGATAGCCCTTCTTTGGAGCTGGTGTTTCTGCGCGATGGAAATGGACTCAGAGGGGATCTCTTTTCACAAGACTTGCATGCTACTTTATTGGAATTGTAGTTGGTGCTGAGTTTAAGATATATGTAGGGGATTTGAATCTCTGGACTGATAATACGACACCCAGGCCCAGAGCCTCAACAGACTTCAGCTCCTACACTTTGACTTATTGGACTTACTCCACTCAGCTAACATGGAGTTGAAGAAGGTCAACCACCACAACATGGAGCCTAGAGTGTCTAGCGGGAAGAGTGCATCCAGTACCCATGTGGAATCTAAGCCCTCACTTGACATAGGTGTGCAATGGACACAACCAATCCAATGTCCACAGAGAAAATGTGGAATGGGTGTGGGAACGGTAGCCATGGGGGCTGCTGGGTGTGGGGAACGGGAGGAAGAGATGAGATGTGGAGGCGATTTCGGGACGTGGAGTTGTCCTGGATAGTGCTTCACGGACAATTACGGGACACTGTAGATCCCCCCAGGGCCCACCGGATGGAACGTGAGAGAGTCTGGGCTATGATGTGGACCATTGACTATGGGGTGCAGTGATGCTCAGAGATGAACTTACCAGGTACAATGGATGTATCACGATGATGGGAGAGAGTGTTGCTGTGGGGGGAGTGGGGGGCGGGGCCGGTGGGGTTGAATGGGACCTCATATATTTTTTTAATGCAATTAAAAAATAATAATAATAAATAAATATTTAAAAAAAACAAAAAACAAAAAAACATACAATGGAATACTACTCGGCTTTAAGAACAAATACACTACAAACACTCGTGATAACGTGGATGAATCTTGAGAACCTTATGTTGAGTGAAGCAACCCAGGCATTGGAGGACAAATACTACGTGACCTCAATGATATGAAATAAGCAAGCTGCCTCAGAGAGGTAGAGAGTGGAAGATAGGCTTACAGGAAATCAGGGGGTAAAGGAAGGATTTAAGCTGACATCTAAATGGGTGAAATCTATGATAAACTGGTGATAAGTATGTGCACAAGAAAGAGATAAAATGGGGGCATAGTGTTACCTTTGGGTGGGGCTTTGTGGGTTTGAGGGGTGCTAGGGATGGGCGGATGGGTAATATTGCCCAAGAAATTGGGGAGAGGGAAGGGCAACATATGAATATAGGAGATTCTGAGGTGTTGGTTGAAAGTAAAATGCTGCGAAAACCTTTTCAAAATATAATTAGAAAAGTTACCTGTTTAAGATACTCAAAGGAGATAATCTGACGCAGGACAGAATCCTAGGGAATATCTGAATGCTCCTTTTGCCAGAGTGGGTTATACCATTGGGTAGAGACCCATATGATGAGAGTGAAGGTAGACCCACATCCTGGGGAGGACTAATGCCATCAAATAGAGGGAACCGTATCTCTCAAGAGAAAGTGTAGCTCCCAGGGCATTAGGGCAGTTGAGCAAGTCAAGCCCTCAACACTGTTGCAAGTATCACTGAACATGGCTCCTCAAGAAATGAAGATTGACTGTCACTATGGGCCCCAAGGAGAGGGGGAAATAGATATTGAATAGATGGAACCAAAGTAACTGTGAGGGCAAAACAAGTGTTTCACAAGAGCACACAAGGATGGATATAAAACATGTAATATTACACCAAAAACATATAGGCGATGGCAGACTAATAATGTAAACCATAATGTAAAACATAGGATAACTAAAAAATTGAGAAAACTGTATAGCCTAGAGTATAAACCACAATGTAAACACAAATGTTACCTTGTTTGAAAGCTATTGTCTCAATATCTCTACATCAGTTTCAGTAAATATGATATGAATAGTTAAAGGATCATTGCTGTGGAAGGGAAAAGGTTTTATAATGGATATGTGGGAGTACTGTATATTGTATACATGAATTACTGTGATCTAAGGCTCTTGTGAAGAGAAGCTCAATAATTAGGAAAAAAGAAAAGAAAAAGATAGGATGTAGAATTTTTCCAAATCAATATATATTCTATATCTAACCTTTAAACTCATTGCTATATTCCATTTTACTAGTAAGGGAACCTGACATTATATTGGGCTTCACTTTTCAGGAAGTTTTGGATCACAGAGTGATTCATCAATGGCAGCAGAGGAATACCGGTATAGGATATTATTGACAGGTGATATATGGTTGACAGGGAGTTATACAGGGCATGTGTCCAGGGTGCATGGAAATGTTTGGATATACTCATAGTGGAAAAAATTAAAAACAACAGCTGGGGGGATACTGGGTTCCTGGCCAGGGGGGGCTCTGTCGTGGTCCCTAGGGGAGCAGCTGCAGTCCCCCAGGTGCAATGGTAAGGACCAGGAAGGAATGAGGGTCCAACAGTGAGCCCCTGATACTAATGACTATGCTTGTGAGCCTATACACCTGAAATAAGAACAAGGCCTAGAGCAGCACTGTGCCTAAGAGTTCCCTCCTGACAGCCTCTGTGTTACTCAAATGTGGCCAGTCTCAAAGCCAAACTCAGCATGTAAATGCAATGCCTTCCCCCCAGCATGGGACATGACACCTGGGGATGAGCCTCCCTGGCACTGAGGGATCACTACCAAGTACCAGCTGATGACGTAACTAGAAAATGGCCTTGAATTAAAGGTTCAATGCAGACCAGCTGAATATCCCTGTCTACATATAATAACATGACTTTAAAATGATGTTTGACCTAATATAAGGGGGAAATGGAAAGGAGAAATGAGTTTATATGGCTACAAGTCTCTAAAAAAGAGTCTGGAGGTTGTCAGAAGGACTGCCCTTATGCACACCTGAACAGAATCTCAGAGACAGATAAAGTAGATAGAACCCCAGGTATTGGTTCTTTTGAGGGCTAAAGAGACCCACAGGTTCTATGGTCATGGCAGATAGGGTTCACTGCCATGTCAGGTGGCCCTTCCTTGGAGCTGGTGTTTCTGGGTGATGGAACTGGACTCAGATGGGATCTCTTTTCACAAGACTTTCATGCTACTTTATTGGAATTGTAGTTGGTGCGGGGTCTTAAGTTATATCTAGGGGATTTGAATCTCTGGACTGACAATATGATAGCCAGGCCCTGAGCCTCAACAGACTTCAGCTCCTACACTCTGATTTATTGGACTTACCCCACTCAGCTAACATGGAGTTGAAGAAGGTCAACCACCACACCATGGAGCCTAGAGTGCCTACAACTGAAAGCAGGAGGAGTGCATCCAGTATCCATGTGGAATCTAAGCCCCCTCTTGACATAGATGTGCAATGGACACAACCAATCCAAGGTCCACAGAGAAAAGGTGGCATTGGTGTTGGAAGGGTGGCCATGGTGGCTGCTGGGTGTGGGGAATGGGAGGAAGAGATGAGATGGGGAGGCATTTTCGGGACTTGGAGTTATCCTGGGTGGTGCTTCACGGACAACTACGGGACATTTTAGATCCCCCCAGGGCCCACTGGATGGAACGTGGGAGAGTGTGGGCTATGATGTGGACCATTGACTATGGGGTGCAGCGATGCCCAGAGATGTACTTACCAGGTGCAAATGATGTGTCATGATGATGGGAGACAGTGTTGCTGTGGGGGGAGTGGGGGGTGGGGGCGGTGGGGTTGATTGGGACTTCCTATTTTTTGAATGTAATATTTTTTTAAAAATGAATAAAAAAATAAATAAATAAATAAAGGTTCAACATGGACCAGCAGAATGTCCCTGTCTACATATAATAACAGGAGTTAAAAATGCTGTTTGACCTAAAGTAAGGGGGAAAGGGAAAGGACAAATGAGTTCATATGGCTATGAGTCTCTAAAAAGGAGTCTGGAGGTTGTCAGAAGGATTGCCCTTAAGCACACCTGAGCAGAGTCTCAGAGACAGATAAAGTAGATACAACCCCAGATATCAGTCCTTTTGAGGGCTAAAGAGACCCACAGGTTCTAGGGTCATGGCAGATGGGGTTCACTGCCATGCCAGTTGGCCCTTCTTTGAGCTTGTGCTTCTGCTCAACCACCACACCATGGAGCCTAGAGTGCCTACAACTGAAAGCAGGAGGATGGCATCCAATATCCATGTGGAATCTAAACCCCCTCTTGATATAGATGAGGAATGGACACAATCAAGCCAAGGTCCACAGGAAGGAGGAATACACTAAGGATCAGAGTGGACTTAATGATATTCTATTCATGAACTATTGTGGTTAATAATTGAGAAAATGTGGCATTGGTGTGGAAAAAGTGGCCATGGTGGCTGCTGGGTGTGGAGAATGGGAGGAAGAGATGAGATGTGGAGGCATTCTCGGAACTTGGAGTTTTCCTGGGTGGTGCTCCAGGGACAATTGCCGGACGTTGTATGTCCTCCCATGGCCCACTGGATGAAATGTGGGAGAATGTGGGCTATGGTGTGGAACATGGGACATGGGATGCAGCGATGCCCAGAGATTTACTCACCAGATGCAATGGATGTGTCATGATGATGGGGGAGAGTATTACTGTGGGAGGAGTGGTGGGGTGGTGGCGGTGGGGGTGAATGGAGACCTCATATTTTTTGAATGTAATATCTTAAAAAATGAATAAATTGAGTAGAATTTTGGGGAAAAAAAGTAATGATTCAAAAAAAAAAAAAGAGGTTCCCATATATTCCATATATCTCATACCCCACCCCACCCCAATTCTTCCCTCATCAATAACCCCTTTCATCATTGTGTCACATTCATTGCATTTGGGGCACTGTTGCACCACATGGATTATAGTTCACATTGTAGTGTACACTCTCCTCCAATCCAGTCAGTGGGTTATGGCAGGATATATAATATCCAGTATCTGTCCCTGCAATATCATTTAGGAGAACACCAAGTCCTAAAAATGCTCCCACATCACATCTCTTCTTCCTTCTCCCTGCCCTCAGCAACTACTGTGACCACTGTTTCCACATCAGTGATACAATTTCTTCTTCTGCTAGAGTCACAATTGTTCTTTAGTAGAATACCAGTAAGTCTAATCCACATTTTATTCCTCCATCTTGTGAACCCTGGGATGGTGATGTCCACTCCATCTCTAAATTGAGTGGGGACTTAGATCCCACATGGCTGATGGAAGTGATTCTCCTGCTTGCAGTTGTAGGTACTCTCAGTTCCCTGGTGTGGTGGTTGGCCATATTCACCTCCCTGTTACCTGATCTGGGTTTCTGAAATGCTTAATTGGTGTGTATTAAATATTAGCTATCCCTGTTGCTAATTAATATTCTGTGCCTCTAAAGAAATTTGGTGAAAATGTTGCCCCCCAACTCATCACTATATATTTAAATTAATGATATTTTCCTTCCTTTTAAAGTATCATTATTTAAATTAATGATCCTTTCTTTGCTTCTAATATCAATTTAGAAGTTAAACTGATATTTTGAATGGGATGTTATTTGATAATAAAACTAATCTGAAATATTATGAAAAACAATCAGTGAAATTACACTGATTTTATCTTTAAAAAGTGAAAACCATAGATATCCATTAATGGGAGAATGTCTACTATGGCTACATCAAACACTAAGAATGCATTATTTTGTTGAAATTAGTTTAAACTAATTATTTAAATTAGCTTCCTCCTGCTGAGTTTAAATTCTGTGAGAGATTGCTGTTTTTTAGTGCCCATACATTATTTTATGAAATAATGGTCTTTTGGTTTGAGAAATCTAGGTTCTTATTGTTTTTATTATGAGCTTGTTTGAAATTATAATTTTCCTTTCAATGGAGGAATACTATCATATATACTATGATATAAGGACATTATGAGAAAGGGATAGGCCCTGGGTTGGACAAGACTTTCTGAACAACAACAATAATTAATAGCAGCCATCTTTTAGTATGTGCTTATTCTACTGTTTTCATTTTATGGATGGGGATATTGAGACACAGAAGGTGTAAACCATTCAAAGTCAAATGGCTAGTGGGTGGCAGAGCTGATTTTAAAACCAACATGCTTTTCAAAGTCTCTTGAAAGCATCATTTGGAGTTGTTCCACATAGCAGTACAGGAGACACTGAGTGAGCCCAAGGCATCCTTATGGGTGAGTTTTCACATACTGAAGTGAGAGAATTACACAGGTTTCCCTTTCTCCGTGGATATGTGGTGTTCCTAGGTGTGCAGCTCCTCAGCTGACAGGCCTGCCTGCTTCTGGTGAAGAGGAAAAATCTTCTTCAAAAGTGCCAGAGCAGAATCAGCATTTTGTTTGGAAAGGGCCCTTCAGGGAGTTTTTGCTGCTTGATTTCTCTTCCTTGAACCTCTCACATGGCCTTCTGACATTGCATTTGTTAATAAATTTCTATAGCATTAATTCAGGTAATATGAGATTATTTTAGGGTTCAGAGGTTTGTTCTGATGATCTTTAAACCTCTTAAACTCATTGAATCTGCTTTCTCAATGGAAGAATATAGGTGGTTATGACTGAGCATTTTAGGAATTGTAAGGAATAAGGGATTAATGTTCAGTAGTGCTTTCTTAGGTTACACACAGACAAATTTTGATAATTGCATTTCAGAGTTGGGTAATGACATAGTTGTAATTTTTTGGAAACCTAGTCAGATTTTTACCCTTGCCCTATCAACATAGTCCTGAGGTTTCACTGCTGACTAGGGAAGTGCTGAGGCTGGCTGAACATGCCTTTGATGCTGGGTGAGGTAGGGTCCTTCATAGAATTGGATTCTCAGAGCCACCCTAAAATGTAAGTCCTATGTGCTTTTAGGAAGAATGTTAACATTGTGAGTTGTCTTCCTTTTCAGGGAATTGGAATCAGCTAAATCCTAGCAGAAAAGAAAAGTTATAACCATGCTTTAAGTTTTTATGAGGATTAAAAATAGTAAACTTATATCCAAGGCCTTGGACAATGGAGTAAGTATTTTATAAATCACCACTATTATAACCATGTCCCAAGGAGTCACCTTTCTTTACAGGTCATGAGTGTGGGTGGGGAGGTTTGAGAAAATAGACTTTCTACCCCTTCTCAGCCTTGACATGTGAGGAGGTTTGAGAACATGGACTTTCTCTTATCAGCCATGAGAACTTTGGAAATTTGGTTGTTCACTCATCCACAAGCCGGTCTCACTTGAAAATCAGGGATAATGATACTACTACCTGTGTCATACAGTGCTCATGAGAATTAAATGACCCTATCAGTGTTGGAAACTAAGGTATGTCACAAAGGGAGACATGCTGTTTCCATGGCTACGCTTTTAACATAGGAATGCAGCAATTAAGCCTTTCCAGTCAGCAGGATAGAGCTGTCCCGGCCAGGGAAAAATACAAGCAAATACACTTTGTAGTTTGAAAGGAATACTAAATCTTTGTACTTTGAGATAAGTTCTTTAATTTATGAGTCTTGTTAATGTGTAGTTACACTGCTTGTTATCTCGATAGTTGGAGTATATATAATGCCACATGTAGAAAATAAAGTTGTCTGAGGAGTGATTGCTCGCAGAACCCTGATCCCAGCACTCTCTTTCTTTCTTTCTTTGTTTCACTCTCTCCTCTTCTCTTTCTTTCATTCCAGCATGGGGCATGACTCCTGGGAATGGGCCTCCCTGGCACTGAGGGATTACTACCAAGCACTGGCTGGTGATGCAACCAGAAAAAGACCTTGAATAAAAGGGTGAAATGGTAAAGACAAATGAGATCATACAGCTAAGAGACTAAAATGAAATGGGTGGTCATCAGATGGGTTATGCTTATGCACATCTCAGCAGGATCTCATAGTCTGCTAAAGTAGTTACAATCCATGGTAGTGGTTTTCCTGAGGGCTCTGGACATACTCAGGTCCTGTGGTCAGGGCAGATGTCTTGGGAGTTAGGTGCCTTGCCACTGAGCCCTACTTTTGAATTTGTGCTCCTGCCTGTGATGAAGTGGAACTCAGGTATGAGTTTTCTACACATGCTCTTTCTGTCCCTTATAGTGAACCTGTGGTTGCTGCTGGGGTTGGCATATGTCCAGGAGACTTGCATCTCTGGGTTATCCATGTGGCAGCTGGGCCCTGAGCCTCAGTGGTGTGGAAGCATGTACTTTCCAGTTTCTTGGACTTATCCAGGTCAGTTGACAGGGAGGGGATGATGGGAAACCACAACATCAAAAAATGAGAGTCTACTGTTGTGAGTATGAGAATTCCATCCACCATCCATGTGGGATCAAAGCCCCCTCTCAATTACAAGGTGGAATGGGCATCACCAACCCAGGGTCCTCAGGATGGAGGAATAAAATATGGATTAGAGTGGACCACTGCTTTCTACTATAGAATTACTGTGACTCTAGAAATAGAAGAAATTATATCATTGATGTGGAAACAGTGGCCACAGGGCTTTCTGAAGATAGGGAAAGGAAAAGGAGATGTGATATGGGGGCATTTTGGGACTTGGAGTTGTCCTGAGTGATATTGCAGGGACAGGTGCAGTACATGTATATATGCTACCTTAATTAATTGAATGGACTGGGAGAGAGTGTAAATACAATGTAATCTGGCAGTTGGCTCTGGAGTTCAGTGCAATGTCAGTGGGTCCTACTTTGGAAATTGTGTTCCCGAGTGAGATGGAGTAGGACTCAGATATGGCCATTCTACACACACCTCTTCTGTCACCTTTATTGAACCTGTGATTGGTGTTGGGGTTGGTGTATACCCAAGAGACTTGAATCTCTGGACTGGCCATGTGCCAGCTGGGCCCAGAGCCTCAGCAGATTTGCAATTCTTACTCTCTGGTTCATTGGACTTACCCAGGTCAGCTAACAGGGAGATGAAGATGGCCAACCACCACACTAGGAAATGAGGATGCCTACAACTCCAAGCAGGAGAATCACATCCATCAATCATGTGGGTCTAAGCCCCCTCTCAATATAGAGGTGGAGTGGACATCACCATCCCAGAGTCCACAAGATAGAGGAATAAAATATGGATTAGAGTGGACTTATTGGTATTCTATTATGAACTATTGTGACTCTAGCTATTGAAGAAACTGTCTCATTGACATGAAGACAGTGATCACGGGAGCGCTGAGGGCAGGGAGAGGGAAGAACAGATGTTATGTGGGGGCATTTTCAGGACTTGGAGTTGTCCTGGGTGGTATTGCAGGGACAGTTGCTGGACATTGTATGTCCTGCCATGGCCCACTGAGTGGAATGGGGGAAAGTGTAAACTATAGTGCTCCAAAATGTATTCACCAAATGTAATGACTGTCCCATGAAAAAAAATTCACAATATGATTACATGTAACCTACACTAGAATGTAAAAAATCCAAAATCATGTAGTAAGAAGTTTCATGAGGATGTTAAGGATGTAGAGTCCTCTTACATGGCTAGTGGAAAGGGAAATTGGTACAAGTTTGTAAAATCGTATGGCAGTACCTGAAAACGTTAAACATAGAGTTATTATGTGACCCATGCAAGCTCATTGTTAGAAATCTTCCCAAGAGAAAACATATGCTGATGCTAATCCTTAGATTGATAACAGCTTTATGAATAATAGCCCAAAGATGTAAACAAACCAAAATGTTCAACTGTTAAATGGTTAACAAAATATGACCTATCTCTATAAGACAGTGTTATATAAACTGGCTAAATGGGAGATTTTGTGCTGTATATTCACTACTACAATAAAAAAGCATTGTATGAAAAAGAAAACTCTTTAAATAAATGAATGAATAGTACACAAACTCAGACCTCCAGTTCACCCCTGATTGCCTAGAGGTCTCTCCTTAACTAGTTTTGAGCAGAACAATGGGAAGTGCCTTTTATACTATGAACAAGAATAAATTCATCCTCATTCTATCACGAAATACTTAGCATTAATTTTCCTTATCTTGAAGTCATATAAGACTTGGAAAGTTGAACACTGACTATTCAACAGCCCTGACATAAGCTATGTGTTAGTGGTCATTTTCAATCACTTCATAGTCTCTTCCTGGGCTGACATTTCCTTTAAAGAGGTTAAACTTTCTGCACCTTTTCAGTTTGCCACAAGGAGGACATTGTTCTGTTGACTTTACTGAAAAAGCAAGAGCAAGAATAAGGAAAGGAAGTAGAGATCAGTCACAAAGACAGCTAATCATTTTTACAAAAGATTAGCAGAGAAGGCTAAGGTTGAGAAAAGTTACACTTGATAAAGCAGAATCCTATGATTGGCTAAGTGGTTGAGGATTAACCAGTCAAAAAGAATAAGTGTGTAAAGAGTATTTATGATGCCTTTGAGAGGAAGACAGACCATACAGGGGAACTAGATCACAAACAGATGTCTTGACACCTGCAACTAATGATGCATCTTCAGAGATGCATACTTATTAGCAAGCTTGGCAACACCGATAATAAATTTGAAAAAAAAAAGTTCTATTTCAAATGCTTTATAAATAAACTTAGAAAACTTGCTTCTGTGTGATGTCCTTATTTCTTGCCCCCCAACCTGAAAGCTACAATTCACACAGAGAGTCAGATAGCCATATGAGCTAAAGGCTCCTTCCTCCCTTTCTCTTAGCCTTCAAAACCCCAAAATGTGTTCACTGAGTGCGATGAGTGTGCCACAACGATGGGGGAGGTTGTTGGTGTGGGAGGAGTGGGGTAAGGGGTGGGGAGTATACAGGAACCTCTTATATTTTTTAATGTAACATTTTTTTGTGATGTATATATCTTCAAAAAATACAATTTACAAAAATGATGTGGTAGGGGGTTGGGAGTGGGTTATATGGGAACCTCTTATGTTTTTTAGTTTTTTAATGTTTTTTTAATGTAACATTTCTTGTGATCTATTACCTTAATTTAAAAAAAAACCCATCCCACACCACAGCCCCAGGAAGCATTCTCAGCTGCCCCCAACAGGCAATAATCCCTCCTCTGCACACACAAAATGCTTTTCCACACCAATTATATTTTGTCTATCCATGGTTGCCCCAAAGGAGCATGAGTTCCTGAAAAGCTGAGGGGTTGTGGTCTCTTCATTATCTTTGCATCCTCATTGCTTGGACCCTAAGGAGGAATCAGTGGTGCTGACTTCTTGATGAAGATGAGTTAGTGTAGGGAGCAGAAGACCTGAAGCCAGTGGGGTGACACTAATTTCAGAGTCCTCACACAGAGATTTCAGTTGAAACTGAAGGTGCACACTGGGGCAACCACCAGACATAGGCTGTCCTGTAAGCATCTCTCAAATAGTGAGAATTTAGCAAAGAAAAGCTTTCAGCAGGGAACAGACCCACCTAATTAACAAAATGCTATCTAATGAGTGCACTCAAGTACACCCCTCATTTGAATACTAGGAACTCCCCTTTCATGTTTACTTAACATGTCTAAAGTACTTTAGCATGTATTCTGAAGAGGCCCTGGAAGAGGCACAAGGAGACACCACATTTGATGGGAGTGATTTTTCCACCAACACTTCCCACAGAGAAGCTGGGTAGACTGTTGCTCCATCTGAAAGTGCATTACCTGATAAAGCCTCCAGTTTGCTTTCATTTCTAGGGCTCTCTTTTCATCAACTTTTGTTCTACAATAGATTCTGATACTACAATAAAATTCCAACCACTAGCACTTGTCAACAGCTAACAGGTTAATGGCACAAAGAAGGGAAAAATGAAAAATCATACACTGCCTAATCTCTAAATCAGGGATTTTTTATATTTTTTCTTCCACAGACCCCTTTGCCAGTCAGGTGAAAAACATGGACCCAATACTCAGACTACACTATGCTGTGTACTATTTAATAAATATATCACACCTGAACTGTTACATTCCCAAAGAATGTTTTTTTAATTTCAATTCAAACTCATGGACCTCTTGTTAAGAACCCCTGCCCTAGTTGCTCCCTTCTTCCAGCTAAGGTAAGCCTCTCCAAAAAGGCATACCTGTGAAGTCAGGATTCACCAACTGAGGGACATCCATTGAGTTGACCAAAGTCACAAAGGCAAAGAAGAGAGAAAGTGACCTGTAGGTGGTAAAAGTTGATGAGAAAGCGTTAAAGAGGAACAAAGTCAGCCAAGACCACCCTGTACTCTCTCTCCACCCCCAGAATTACTCATCTCATTCCAACATGGGAAAGTTCTGGCATCTGCTTATCACCTGCACCCCGTGGCCCAAGGCACAACCAACCAACAAGAAAAGGAGGACATGGGCTATTCTTTCTGTGCTTTCCTAGCAGTAAGGCTGGTAAGTGGCCCCAGCAACACCTCCCAACTGGGGGCACCTGTATATTCTCTATCCCTCCAAGCTGAGATGGGTTATAGGTGCAAGGAGTTTTCTAAGAAGCCTGAAAGAAGTACCTGCTCTCCATTGGGTACTTCCTGAAACTCTGCCTTAGGTATTCCACCTGCAGCTCATCATACCAGCTTCTTAAAACTGGCTCCACATGTGAATTGGAGGCTTTCTCTTGGACTTTGGGACCCGTGATCAACTAATCTTTCTCAGTATCTCACACTGCTTTTCGAGATGCCTAGTTGTCTGCAATCCATTTTCCATAACTGGTAATATAATTCTTATATCTTTTGCATGTATGGGGAGGTATTTGTCATTCGGGTTTTATGTATTGCCTCTGTGATGTTGATATGGGCTATGCGTGGCAGGCTCTTTGTCTCTTCAGAGATAACCTAAACTATCCGGGACTTGTGGATGTGGGATGATAAAAGGTTGCAGTCCTGCTCACCAAGGGCAGTTTAACAGTGAAACAGTTTAACAATGCAAGGTCTATAAACAAAGTATTCAGGGGAAATGCAAACAAAATATGTTGAAAGCTTATCTAGAATGTCTGGAGTCCACGCTAAAAGCTTACCTAAGATGTGGAAGACAGATATGCTAATTCAAGCCTATTGAGAACTGAAACAAAGGGACCATTTGGCCTTTCCTCTCTGTATAAAAGACATTTGAAAATCTTGTTCCTGGCTCAGGATTCGAACAGAAAACTCCCGAGTCCGGCCGGCCATAAATAAACCATTTTTCCTTCTCAAAATCATTCCTAAGTCCTGGCCTCTCTATACGCAAATAATTGAACTTCTCTCAAATTCTACAACATTTTTGGTGACTCTGGTGGGACAGCAAATGAAGGCCAGAGATGGTAGCATTTTGCTACCCCTTCCAAATCCCCAAGGAAGCCGGGAGGACTCGGGTGAACCCCAAATCTGGGCACCCCTGGATTAAATTTAATCCAGAAAAGATGTGGGCTCCATCAGAATCTTCCCGACAAAAATCGAGGACAATGGAAGGTCTGAAGAGAAAGATTCTGGGAATGAAAAAGAACTACGAACATGGAAGAAGGTAAGATTCCCTGGGTGAGCACAGTCTGGAAGGCCCTAGCTTTAATTGCTAGGAAGGGGATGCTGATCACTTCCCGAGAGAACCCTAGTAGCCCCAGAAAGTTGGGGGGAAGCCATTCTCTCTAGGCTTGGGAAAAGGAGAAAAACCAGGGAAAAGCCCTGGTGTTTTAGGTTTGTCTAACTGCATGTTAGAATCTGGTACTTGTCTTATATCCACTAAAGGAATGGAGTCTTGATTTTAATAAGAAAGGTTGTTTATAGGTTCGAGTCCTAATGTCCTGGAAAAAAAATGGGAAAAAGCCCTGGTGTTTTGGGTTTGTCTAACTGCATGTTAGAATCTGGTACTAGTCTTATATCCACTGAAGGAGTGGAGTCTTGATTTTAATAAAAAGGGCTGTTTATAGGTTCAAGTCCTAAAGTCCTGGAAATTGGTCTAGATTTAAAAAAAAAAAAACAAAACTTGGTTACAGGAAAATGGATCGGCTTTTCTGGTGGAGCTTGGTCTGGGTGTAAAGTTTAAACAGTGGAAAAAGTCTAGCTGAAATCTTTTATTATGGTGCTAAATTGTGAATGAATTCACTTTATACCAAATGTTAAGTGTTCTGAGGTTTGTGATGGCTGTGGGGGCAGCCATGGTGAAAATATATATATAAACTTGTGGGTCAGATTAGTGACCTTTTGCTTCTGTCTGTGTCAGCTCAATGCTAGGGTTGGAGTTGTGTCCTTATGTAAAGTAGAATTACAGCTGAGCTGGAGCCCTCCCTTGCCATTGGCAAGGGGGTGAAATGATTATGGGGCAAAACTGAGGGAGTCTGGATGTTTGCGGAGTCTAGATGTTTGTACATGCTTTGCTGTCTTATCTCTGGTCTGGCCCTTTGCCGGGGCTTGGAGGTCATCTGTGTCCATGCCACACACCCAAGTTTTTGGGTGATGTCCCAGTCAGGGTGGCTGGGTCCCTGGGAGAGTTGCCAAATTTGAGTAGGTTCTGTCTGCCCATTTTGGCTGAAAGCTGGAAAGGGGGGAGCGGCTGGCCCCTTTCCAGTGAGTCCACACCTTCTATTCATAAGCCTGTTTGATTGTTGTGCACTGGACTGCCTGGAAGGGGGGAAGTGAAGAGGGTGAAAAGCAGAATCAGAATAAATGCAGTAAAGTTCCCTCCATAGGGTATCAAAGCCAAAATACTTTTGCATTCTGCTCAGTTCTTATAAGGTATTGTAGTAACTTTAAGTAAGAGAATGTGTTCTATGAAGGTAAAATTTGTCTTAAAGGTATAAATAATTATAAAAGTTTTACAAAGCATTGTTTAAATTAAGGTATTTAAATGGGTAATTGCAGAAAGTCATTATTAAACAAAAACTGAATTGATAATATAATAAAAGGTGATTTTATAACATTTATTCAGCGGCCAGCCTCCCCTGCCAACTTGCTTCCAAAGAAACTTTCTGGTATTACATGCTACTAAGTATTTAAAGTGAAGAAAAGTTCATTATTTTAACAAGCTTGTTTAGTATTAATGGCAATTATATGTTGTAAGAAGTTTGCCTGGTAACTTAGTATGTGGGATATATGGAATGTGTTTTTATTGTTAAGGAAACAGAAGATGATTTTGTCCTAAGATAAAATGATTGATTATTGGAAAGAGTAGAGTGTGGGACAAACCTGAATGAATACTGAAAGTGTAGAAGGTTTGTGGAAGGAAAATTTTTGTGATTAAAATTGAGTAAGATCAATATACAAAGAAAATCTTTTATCAAAAAAGCTTCTTGTGCTTTAACCTCATCATTTCCTGTGTTTGAAGAAGAGTCTTACCTCTTTTAAAAGAACATTATGTTCTAGAAATCAAATCCTGAAAAGTAGCTTTTTATTTCAAACTAACTGCAAGAGATTTATTCTTTTACTTTAAAGGAAAAATTAAAGTAATGGTTAAGTTCATTTAACATGTTATAAGTCGAATGAAAGGTATTTAAAGGTGTTATAAAATTAACAGGTTTTTAAAGTTAATAAAAACTGTAAGAGTTAAAATCATTTATAAATGCATTTATATTATAAAACAGTGGAAAGATAATAACTGAAATTATAGCTGGGTGAATTTAGCCTGAAACTATTATTTAAGTGTAAATTCTAAACTAACCTTTGCTTTGTTTATGGTTACTTCAAGCCTAACCTCACCCTTTGCCTTTGCCTATGGTTATTTCATAATTGAGAAGAGCTGGGACATCACTGTCTCCTCTCCTGGTATTAGTAACCCTTTCTCTCATGAATTCAAGTGTAAACTAAATAAATTGCTGCCTGATGGAATAAGGTTAAATGACCACTGGAGTTTAATTATCTCCAAAATCAAAAAGAGGGTTGGAAGGGGAGAAGTCTCCTGCCTTGACTGTCAGTGTTCCTAAGAGTGGCAATTCATGAGAGAAACCAGTCTGTCTCCCTGAGGCTTCAAATAGCCTCAGTAAATATATATAAAATTAATCTTGTTGCCTATCCAAAATTCTGCTAAATTCAAAGTAAAATATAAAGTTCTGAAACAAAAATTAGTGCTAAAGCATTGAGAACATTTTGGTTACAATCCATTAGTTAAGAAAGAAAATTCTTGTGTAAAACTGCATAGTCATAGTATAAAACTGCACAGTCACAGTGCAAATTAAGAAGAGTTTCAGGAGTCTTTGAAATGCTTTGCAGTCACACTTATTTTGTAAGAATTAGAAGTTTAAAATAACTAAAGTTATGTTTTTGTGTCAAACTATTCATGTCTGCCTATTTGCTCAAATTGTTGAGGTTAAATATGCAGTTATAAGTAATATATATTTCAGGACCCCAAATTAAGCTAAACAGTATATAAAATAATGCAAATTATAAGTAATATCAATCAGCTTTGTTTCTGTGTCTAACTCTTTGCATCTGCCCATTTGCTCAGTGTATGTCTTCATACATCAGGATAATAATATCAAATTAACAAATGAAAATTCTTAAAAGAGCTCGATTCAAATTGTTAATTAAATATGCAGTTATAGATGTAAATAAATATTCTTAAAGCCCAAATTAAATTAATCAGGATGAAAAGGTCATAGAAATCTGATTATAGAAACAATTGGGAAAGGGCCTCCTCTTTGCAAGAGCTTTAGAGGCAAGACTAGGTGTGGCAGATGGAGCCTATCTACTAGGCTAGGGAATTAAGAATCAGTTTGCCTGGTAATTTCCCAGTTTAAACCTTTTGTCAGCCATAAAATGTAAAAAACAAACTAACAAAGATTAGGTTAGTTTTCACATAAAAGAAAAAAATGTTGATTGGTGTAACCTGGCAGCCTGGCAGCCTGCTGTCTCAGTCTCCCACTCCCGGGTTAGACAGCAGTGGAGGAGACCAGTTTAGGCCAGTCCTGTGGGCAGTGGAAGGACGCCCAAGAAGGAGCTAAGTCAGTGCCATTTCAGCACTAAATTCTATTCTTTATTTAACAAACGGGAACAGGTAAAAACTAAAATGGTTGGAATGTGAGAGAGGAAGCAGTTAAATCACACACTTTTGTGCAGGAAAGTTAAAGCTCAGATAAGCTGTAACTTCTGAAGTATCCAATCCATGGAAAAACAGAGGAAGAGCTTGCATGCTGGCCTTAGGGGTATAAATTGTGTCATTTTTCTTTGTTCGGGGCACCAGCCATATCTGGCTCTGTGCCCCTTCTTGCAAGATTGAGAATAAATTCTTTTCTTCTCCACAATCTGGTGAGCCTTATTTACTTCTAGAAGATTTCTTTCCAACAAAATAAAGGTAATTAGTGGCTCTATTAACAAATTTCAGTAAGTAAAGAAAAGTCCATAAAAACTATGGAGAGATCTTTCCTGGGTTATGATTAAACAAATTAAGTAATTGTGTAATGTGTTTTAAAACCTGGTAGTCAGTATGCTTTTAAATTATTCATTTTCATAACTTAAAGAAAAGAAGTTTTTAACTTCCTGTAAGGGAAAAAGAGAACATTCCTTGCATAAACTATAATGGTTTCAATTTTATTTAACTTGAGTGTAATCTCCCATAGTTAATTTATAAACTAAATTAACATTATGTACGAAATCTTTAGAGTAATGAAAATTGTGAGTTCACATTGGTGAAATTAGGCTAAAGGAAAAAGATTGTAGATATGCTCTCAAATAAATAGAGTAAATTTCTTTGGTAATTGTAATTTAATAAGTTTACTTAAACATGAGGTGGCTAGTCAATGTGGTTATAGTCAATTTTAAGGAGTTGTAAAACATCTGCCAAACTGAAAATGTTTAAATAGTTCTAGTTCTAGAAGTCATTGTTAACTAAAAAAACTTAAGATTGGTATTGGTAGCAGAAATAAGTTAATGATAATAAAACCTGTCTGAAGGCCACTGCAAAGTACACATTTAAGTAAATGGTAATAAAAAGTTATCTTGATTCTATTAGAAATATTCTGTTTTCATTTTAACAATGAAAAATAATTTTTTTCCCTCTATTACTAAAGTAAAGTACCTACTGTTATCTTCATGGTAAAATTGTGTAAGTAAACAGTCATTTAATATATGATATGTTGCATTAAATTGTTTAAAATATATATATAAAAACAAGGAATAAATTTTAACCTTATCAAACTCTTTTGTGCTTTCAAACCAGGCCCTGTATACATTGCATTTTGCCTCTCCATGTGAGTTATTGGCTAGGCTGGTTACTGATCCCTCAATTAAAAATATTTGCTATATCAGCCTCTGGTTCTGCTCCTGAAGTCAATGGAAACTACATTGCAGTTTCAAGCTCCTGCAGCAGCCAATGATGACTCGGTACAGCCAAGTGTACAATGGACATCGCCTCCAGGCTGGCACTCTTCCATGGTCCCAGAGAGCACTATGCACCAGGCTAGTAGAATACTGGAAAATCTCTCTAAGATGAAGGATGCTGCGACTTGCTCACTGCATTGAAGAACATGCTAAGTGGAGCCATGGTACCAGGATACTGTAAGTGAAACTTAAACACAATTGGCATTATGGCCTGCTCTCATGGAGAGATGACATGTAAAGTATTACAAACCTGAAACTCAAAACTAATAATTGCAACTCTGAATCCTTATGCATTAAGTAATACATTAGTTAATATTAAGTGCTGTACTTTTATCCTGTACTAAATATATGCCTAATAATTATAACATTATCTTTTCTATTTTGGATCAAGTGCAGAAGTATATTAGACATGTTAAATTCCTGGTAAAATCATTTTCTAAACAGTTAAAAACATGTCTATAGAATAAGGTGGCAGTCTCAGCCAGTCTCAGTCAACTTCTATATTCTACTGTACTCTGCTATGTAGCAAAGGTGAGGCTTGCTTGCTTATGGTGAGTCACCTATTGAACAAGTCAAAATTGCTAGAAATTGTACAATTGAAACTAAGGTGTAAAAAAAAAAACCTTTATTCTGTAGTTCTGATCACTCTCACAGGTGAAAACGAAGAGAATTTCCAACTTAGTGTTCTAATCCTGAGTGAAGCCAGTTGTCCAAGGAGTGCCAGTTCACCAGGAGCATCTGACAAAGTGAATGAGTGCCAATCATTGAACAGTTTGGAATGTGTCTTCAGACAAAGCTAAGTGTCTGTTGCAATTTCTCTCTGAAGATGAATAACTTAAAAAAGAATATATATGCTGTTCCCACCAGCTTTTAGGAGTGCCGTCTTTATAGGCACCTAACCTTGTCTACCTCTGCAATCCAATGTCCTCTTTTAAAAATGGGTATTAAGTTTGTTTCTTTCAGAGTGAACATCGTATTAACCATATGAAAACTTCATCCAACTTTGTACAGAATGCCAGATCCATCTTCCTCCAGTTAAAATAAATTAAGAGTTTTACACCTTATTAGGCAATGACTACAGCCCATGGCCAGCAGGAAGCAGTTACAGAAAAGAGATCATCTCCCTTCAGCACCCCTTTTAAATTAAAGGTGTAAACTCTTCAAGGGTAAAATAAAATTAATAGATGGATCTGGAACCTGACTGGAAATCCACGTGAGCACCAGTGGCCACAGGATGACTGCAGGAGGCCCCTGCCCCAGGATTCTGCTGTCCAGAATGAAAACTTCTAAACTTTTAAAAACAGTCCTGGATGCTACCCTAAAGATTGATAAATAATCAATCAAAACAACAAACAGCCATCCACCTCATAGCTCCAACAATAATTATGCCAAAGCTTAGCAAGTTAAACTTTGGCAAAGAGGGGAAATGATGTGGGCTATGGGTGGCAGGCTCTTTGTCTCTTCAGAGATAACCTAAACTATCTGTGACTTGTGGGTGTGGGATGATAAAAGGTTGCAGTCCTGTCCTTGGTGAGCAGGAAACAGTTTAACAATGCAAGGTCTATAAACTTTAAGTATTCAGGGGAAATGCAAACCAAATATGTTAAAAGCTTATCTAGAATGTCTGCTAGCAAAGGTATTTTCCCAGATTTGCAGGCAGGAAGGAGGTGCCTGCACCAGACTCTGAGGAAGGAGATGTAACCAAGCACCTAGAGGCCCCAGAGCCAGCTAATGTCTGAACCAGCCAAGCTGCTACCACTGTGCACCCATGGCACCCACCAAGGACTCTCAAGAGGACTAGGACACTTCCACTGAGAATATAGATAAGTCCAACCACAACCCCCCATTTGAGCTGATTGTCTATCTTCCTGAACAAGAAATCAAAGCACTGGAGGAAGATGAAGAAGAACTTTTTAAAATGTGGGCAAAGTTTTTCTGATTTGCTTCAGAAAGTGACCTCCCTAAGTGGAAGGAGCATGACATGGTGATGTCAAGTTCCTGAAGCACAAGAAGGGGACCATCCACTTTCTCATGCACAGAGACAAGATGCTGAAGGTCTGCACCAATCACGACATCACACCGCTGAAGCCAAACATGGATAGTGAGCAGGCCTGGGTCTGAAATGCTCATGCTGACTTTGCCAATGAGTGCCCCAAACCTGAGCTGCTGGCCATCTGGTTCCTCAGTGATAAAAATGCACAGAAATTCAAAAAGAAATTTGAGTAATGCAGGAAAGAGACTGAGGAGTGAGAAAAGAGAGACCAGGGCAAAAATGATAATGCCAAAAAGCATTATCTGAGAAGCTGGAAGCTCCTTTGGTAAAGGAGGAGATCCAGGAGGCCCCTGGCAACAAGGAGTCTGAAAAGGAGGAGACCAAGGAAAAAATTAAAAAGCCCCATTGCCCCAAAGGCTGTTAGCTAGAGGAATTAATCTCTAATCACCTAATGGCCTTTTGATGGCTGGTTTAACTGGAAAACTCTAATATTGAAACTTAGCCTTGTATTATTGGTTGCCTCAGTGTTACCTCCTGAGAATCTCCTTGTGCTAAAATATGGCCATTCTCTAAGCTGAACTCTGCATATAAAGGCACGAGTTTCCACCCCAGCATGTAACATGACTCCTGGGGATGAATCTCCCTAGCCCCAAGGGATCACTACCAAACAAAACTTACAATGCAACTGGAGAAAGACCTTGAACAAAAGGTGGAAAAGGTAATGACAAATGAGTTTATATGGCTAAGAGACTTCAAAATGAGTCAGGTGGTCATTTCAGGGGTAAGACTTATGCACATCTCAGCATGACTGCATTGACTGCAAAAGAAAATAATACTGCAAATAAATGGGGCTCCTGAGGTCTCTGGAGACATCCAGACATCAGGGCCAATAGCTCAGGAGTTTGGTGACTTGCCAGTGGGCCCTTCTTTGGAATTTATGTTTCCCAGTATGACAGAGTTGGACTCAGTTATGGTTTCCCTACACAGGGCCCTTCTGCCCCTTCTGTTTGGAACTATAATTAGTACTAGAGGTGATAGGTGAACATCCAGTACACTTAAATCGTTGGGCTGTCCACGTGCCAGCTGAGTCCGGAGTCTCAATGAAGTTGCAAAACCTACTTTCCAGTTCATTGGACTCATCCAGGACAACAAATAAGGAGGTGATGATGGAGAATGACCACCCTGAGGAACCAAGATGTCTACAACTGCAAGCAAGATAGTTCCATATGTCTGCCCCAAGGGATCAAATCCCACTCTCAGTTAGAGGTGGAGTGAGCATCACCACCCCAGAATCCTCAAGATTGAGAAATGAACTATAAACTAAAGTAGATTTACTGGTATTCTTCTATAGACTTGTGATTCTAGCTGTGGAAGAACTTATTCATGTGGAGGCGGCAGGGAGAGGGAAAAACATGCGTAATATGGAGGCATTTTTTGGGACTTGTGAATTGTCCTGAATGACATGGCAATGACTGAAATAGGCCATTGTACATCTCAACATAATCTAAAAAAAATTGTGTGGAAGAGAATGCAAACTAAAATGTAAATTATAATCCATGCTTAGTGACAATGCCCCAAAATGTGTTCATCAATGGGATGAATCTGTCACACTAATGAAGAATGTTGTTAAAGTGGGAAAATGAGGGAGGTATATGGAGCAGGGCATATGGGGATCCCCTACATTTTTTAATGTAACATTTATGTAATCTAAGTATCTTTTAAAAAATAAAAAAATAAAAAAACAACAGAACAAAACAAAACAAAAAATCATTAAACACTAACCTGCCCCAGTTCACAAAGAGGATGCCAGTCTTCCCTGTGTTCCAGAGGGCTCCATCTACCACCTGGACACCTCCAAGTCATGAGAACAACTGGCTGGCCATTCTCTGCCTTTAATCTAAACCCATTTTGTGGTTCATTACTTTTCACCCATTTCTGCCTTCTCCCAGTATCTAGATTTTGAAGGGATTATTTGTTCACGTGTAGTCATGTAGTGAAGCATAGTATATATGGAAATATACAAATAATTGTGTATAATTTGATGAATTTTCAGGAACTGAACACAGCCCTGATAAAGAAGCAGACCCTGCCAGAACCCCAGAAACACCCAATGCTCCCTCCACCCACTGCTGCTGCAGGCTCTGGCCACAATCTCCATCACCAACTTCCAGAGAATAATTTTGCCTTTTTTTATCTTCATAAAAATGGAATCATAAAGTGTGTGCCCTTTTGTGTCTTTTGTTTACTCTACATTGTGTTTGCAAAAGAGTAACTGTTACCCAATAATGTAAGTGACAATATATTAGAAAGACTAACTAGTAACAGCTACTAAATGAGAGAGCAGCGTTTGCACCCAGTGTGGTTCTGAACTCTAAACCTCTGTGCTATACTGTCTCTTCTCAGTACAGAAATTCCAAGGGTTGTGGAGATTAAACATAGCAAAAATGTGCAAAGTACTTCATATTTAATCCTCACAACAGCCCTACATGTCTCCAAATACTGCATCAAGAAGAGTGAGTAGCATGTGCTATCTCTGTCACTTGGGGCCAAGACAGCAGCCTGACAGTTAATATCCAGAGTGGCAACTGGGGCTGGGAACCCGGTGTTGCTCTCAGCAAACAGGGGAGCCCTTGGTGCTGTCTAGGGTGCTGATGGATGTCTTGGTCATTTTCTCTCTCTCCTCTTGACCGGGGTCTACACACTTCTGCTTTCCTTTGATCATTAAAATTGGAATTTCAAGCTAATGTTTTCAACATAAACAGAAATTCTGGAAATGCTTCTTTCAGTGAATCATTCAGATTGATCCTCCACCTGAGAAAACTAGAAGAGCTGAATAAGAACAACCAAACCTTATCTGTTTGAAGGCACTGACAACTGGCAAGACAGTGAGTACAAGAGATCCAAGACACAGCGAAGTCCAGTTTTTATCTCAAAGTTACCTGCTCTTTCTGGTGGAAGTAACTGAAAAACTGAACATTGCATTGGGGAATTATTTGAAGGAATGATTGAAGATTAATCTGATGCTACCCTCCTCTAGAAAGACTGTTTTCACTTCTCACAGGCACATGATGACATTAGTTTCCTAGAGCAATGTGAATCTAAATTCAAAACCTGCACTTTTATCTTCCAGTTTTATGATTCAAAGTCATCCTGGTCAAAAGGAGGGCTGCTCTTCTGGTTCATGCTTGTTTCTAGAGTGCAGCCCTTTGGCCTTCCATCTCAGGCATGGCATTGCCTTCAGCATCACTATTTTGACAGGCTCTAGAGGATGATGGTGACCTCCCACTGAGAGGTCTCTTCTCATGATATAGCCTGTGCATAAATTCAAAATTGTTTCCAAGAGTACCTAGTCCCCAAGATGGCCAAATAAGTAATATAGGCCCTATAGTCTCTGAATGTTCAAAAAGGATGTAAGACAAATGTATTTAGGGTTGCCTCCAGATGAGATGTGAGGGATATGCTAATTCAAGCTCACCTGAGATGTGAGCGATATGCTAAAGCTCACTTGAGATGTGAGGGATATGCTAAAGCTCACTTGAGATGTGAGGGATATGCTAAAGCTCACTTGAGATGTGAGGGATATGCTAAAGCTCACTTGAGATGTGAGGGATATGCTAAAGCTCACTTGAGATGTGAGGGATATGCTAAAGCTCACCTGAGATGTGAGGGATATGCTAATCCAAGCTCACCAGAGATGTGAGGGATATGTTAATTCAAGCTCACCTAAAATATGGGGGTACTATAAAAAACTTATCTGGTACTCAAACACTTAACTAACAAGGAAAGTCATTTTCTTTCACAAAGGCACCATTTAACTCCCTACCCTTATATCTTTTCTGTATAAAAGGGAACCCAAAATTCTATTTGGGGCTCCGTTTTTATTAGGACAAGAGTCCACCGAGCCCGGCTGGTCAAAATAAACCAACTTTCTTCTTGGTACTCTCATGTCCTGGCCTTCGATACCGCACACACCCGATTTCTCTACAACATTTTTGGCGACTGTGGTGGGACGCGCTGAGAAGGTCAGAGGCGGCAACAGTTGTTTGCCCCTACCGGACGTCTCCGGGGAGGCCAGGAGGGCCCGGGCAAAACCCAGCCCTGGGTGCCCCTGGACACCCCATTTGAGTCCAGAAAGAGGTTGCGGTCTTCACTGGAGCCCTTCTGAGGAGCCGGGGACACCGAAAGGTTTGAGAGACCCTGAGAACGAAGCAAGGAGCTCCACACACCGGATTGGTAAGACCCCCGGGGGCATAGTGCAGGTAAGCCTAATTCTAAAATTAGGAGGGAGTCTGATCAACTCTCAAAGAGGAGGCCCTAGTACTCCTGAGAATACGGGAGGAAGCCGTCCCCTCTCCAGGTCCGAGGAAAGGAAAGGGGGGTGGTTGTGTGTGCATGCTTGTGGCAACTGAGTGAGACGCAGAAAATCACTTCTGTGGCGCGAGTGCGGAGTCCCGATCTGCGGTTCCGTGGTGACCTCATACGATCAAGGGCGGTCTGGGGTGTCCCTGCAAAGGGACCCTCTTCCACATTGGGGGCTTATACCGGTCCGCTAAGGTTAAGAGGTGCCTGAAAGCTCCCACGAGGGACGCGGCTGGAGACAGACGAAGCAAAAGGCTTGAGTGACTGTTGTACACCATCAGCACAGGGTGGAAATGGGAAACACACACAGTAAAACCCCATTAGGTTGTATGCTGGAAAACTTCCCCCATGCATTCCAGGGAGATATGTACGGCATAAGGTTTCAGCCAGGAAAGCTTAGGATGCTTTGTGAGTTAGAATGGCTAACTTTCAGCATGGGCTGGCCCTAGGAGGGCACTTTGGATCCCGGGATCATCCGTAAAGTCCACGATGCAGTGACTGGAAATCCGGGGCATCCAGACCAATTCCCCTACAATGATGCTTGGGAAAACGCTGTGAGCCAAAACCCACCTTGGTTAAGGAAGTGCGTGACTAAGGAAGCTAGAATTTGCTTAATGCAGAAACCGAGGAGTGCCATCCCAGGAACCAAACCAAACAATCACCGTGCAAAGGGCACAGAGAAAGTGCGTCCCAAGTCCAGTGCTAATCCGCCCATTTTGGAAGGGCCAGATGAAACTGAATTTCCACCGCCTTATGCGATGACTCCCGCCCCGGCGATACTAAGGAATGAAAATGAGCTAGTCTCCCTAAGCAGTGTTCCATTGTCATCATCCGCACAGGGAAGTGTGATGTCCACACCATCCCCGCCGCTGCTTTTATCACCACCCCGCCTCTGCTTTTGTCACCATCAGAGAGGGCACCTATACTATCCCCGCAGTTGCCTTTATTGCCATCTGCACCTGAGAGCCCTACCCAATCCCCACAGCAGCTTTTACCGTCTCCGCAGCTGTCTTGGCACCTTCGGCAGGGAAAAATGCAGACCAGCTGCTTTTACAGCTGGTTGCCCCTGGCAACGCCGCTGCAGCGCTGTGGGTCAGTCAGGGAGGAGACGCTAAGAGATTGCAGCTCAAACCACAGGGAGCCCCAGGGGCAGAGGGAGCGAGGGAGAAGGCTGCTTTCCAGTTACCACTCTGTGAAACCCAGGCCCCGATGCAGATGTCCAGGTTCAGGGGAGAAGCCGGACATTCATCTCTCAGTCCTTTACAACAACAGATGTCTTTAACTGGAAAAGCCACACCCCACCATTCTCAGAGAAGCCTCAGGCCATGACAGACCTTTTCCAGTCCATCATACAGACCCACAGACCCACCTGGGTTGATTGTAAACAACTTATAATGACTTTATTGAACTTTGAGGTGAGAGAGCACTGCCTGAGAGAACTTTGGACAGTAATCAATATGCCCCCTTGCAGTTCCCAGAGGAGGACCCCCTGTGGGATCTGAATAGCGCTGTCAGGCTCAACCCACTAGAGACATTCCATAGGGCATTAGTTGAAGGATTCAAGGTGGGGAGCCGCAAGGCAGTGAATATGGCAAAGACCAGTCAAATTCTACAGGCCCTGAATGAGAGTCCTGCTCAATTCTATGAGAGACTGTGTGAGGCCTTCCGTGTATACACGCCCTTTAACCCAGATGCTCCTGAGAGCCAAACAATGGTAAATGCAGCATTTGTTGCCCAGTCACAGGCTGACATCTGGAGAAAGCTGCAGAAATTAGATGGGTTTGCTGGAATGAATATCTCTCAGCTCATGGAAGTAGCTACTAAGGTCTATGTCAACAGTGATGAAGAAACAAAAAGGGAGGAAATTAGGAAGATGAGGAAAAAGGCAGATTTTCTGGTGGCAGCCATAGTGGAAAAGTCCATTCCTGTGACAAGGAAGGTAACTTGGCAAGCCCCAGCCCCAAGGAGAGGGAAAGGCCCACGTCTAGGGTGAAATCAGTGTGCATACTGCAAAGAGGATGGGCATTGGAAGCAAGAGTGTCCTAGCTGGCCACTTGACCGGCCTCTGCAGCCAAAGCATTAGCCAGAAAGGCCAGTGGGGCATCACAAACCAAACGCTGGGACCATAAAGGTTCAGGGAAGAAACCTGCAGATCAGATCATTGGGCTGGCGGGAATGGAGGACTCTGATAGAGATTATTAGGACAGACCGGGCTCCTATTCCCTTGGCCCCGAGGAGCCTATGGTCGGAGTTCAAATTGGGGGCTGTACCATACATATGATGGTTGACACTGGGGCTCAACATTCTGTAATAACCAAGCCAGTTGGGCCTCTATCAAAAAGACAAGCCACTATCGTAGGGGCAACTGGCAAAAGTGCCCAACGGCCTTTCCTTCAAGCCAGGACCTGCAACATTGGGGGAAAGGAAGTCACTCACGAATTCCTCTATCTTCCGGAGTGCCCAGCCCCCCTCCTGGGTCGAGACCTGCTGTCTAAACTACAGGCTCAAATTACCTTTAATGCCACAGGGCAATCCACACTGACCCTGAGGCTACAAGACCCTCCGAAGGTAGCGCTAACCCTTCCTCTGCAGGAGGAATGGAGACTGTTTTGCCTCAGTGAGACTGGCCAATCCATGGCCATGCAGCTCCCCTTTGAAGATGTGCCTGAAGTATGGGCAGAGGGTAACCCAATGGGGATGGCACATGACATTCCTCCAATTATTATTGAAATAAAGCCTACAGCCAGTCCTGTAAGCATAAGGCAGTATCCAGTTCCACGCGAAGCACAAGAAAGGGTCCAGCTACATATTCAGAGATTGCTGAGTGAGGGCATATTGAAGCTGTGCCAGTCTCCGTGGAACACCCCTCTCTTCCCATTGTTAAAAAGCCTGATGGAGATTACCGCCCAGTCCAGGATTTATGAGCAGTTAATTCGGCAGTAGTAGCCCTTCATTCTGCAGTTTCTAATCCTTATACTCTTCTCAGCTTAATACCCGCATCAGCAATCTACTTTTCATGCCTCGATCTTAAGGATGCCTTCTTCTGCATTAGGGTAGCACCCAGGAGTCAGCCAATTTTTGCCTTTACATGGGAAAATCCAAACTCAGGTAAAAAGCAGCAGTAGACATGGACGTGATTGCCTCAGGGATTTAAAAATGCACCCACTATTTTTTGACAAGCCCTGGCCAGTGATCTCAAATCCTTTAAGGCAGAAAGCCATAACTGTTTTCTTCTCCAATATGTAGATGACCTCATTCTTGGAAGTTCCACCTATCAGGACTGTGCTAGTGGAACCCATGCTCTTTTAAAACATCTACAACAAAAGGGTTATCGGGTGTCTAAGAAAAAGGCCCAAATCTGCCTACCTCAGGTCAAATATCTAGGTTACAAAATAACACAGGGGCGCTGTGAATTGGCACTTGAAAGAAAGAAAGCGATCTATAGTCTGCCTGAGCCCAACACTCGCTGGAAGCTGCGAGAGTTCCTTGGGGCAGCTGGATTCTGCTGCAATTGGATCCCCAATTTTGGGGTCCTCACGCGCCCTTTATATGAAGCCACAAAGGGGGGAGATAAGGATCCCCTGCTCTGGGAAAGCCCACAGAAAGATGCTTTCACTGCTCTCAAACAAGCTCTAATGGAAGCACCAAATCTCGGACTTCCAGACCTCAGTAAGCCGTTCTACCTCTATGTTCACAACCGCCAAAGCATAGCAGTAGGAGTACTCACTCAATACCTCGGTTCCTGGCAAAGACCTGTAGTGTATCTATCCAAACAACTGGACACTGTAGCCCAGGGATGGCCCTCATGTTTACAAGCTGTAGCAGCTGCAGCCATGCTTACAGTAGAAGCTATAAAATTAACTCTTGGGCAGCCTATTATTGTCTGGGTTCCACATGCAGTAGTCACAATCTTAGAAGCCCAAGGAACACATTGGCTTACTAACAGCCGCCTGGTTAAATATTAGACCCTATTATGTGAAAATCCATCCATCCAGCTGAAACTTGTAAAAACCCTAAATCCAGCCACCCTGCTACCCATAGAACTAGGGGTTCCAGCCCATAACTGCCTGGAAACATTGCAAGAAGTATATTCCAGCTGGCCAGACCTCCAAGACCAGCCATTGGCAAATCCTGACATGGAGTTTTTTACAGATGGGAGTAGCTTTATGCAGGGCAGCAATCAGCGAGCAGGAGATGCTGTAGTAACATCTGAGACCACAGTAGAGGCACAGCACCTCCCAAATAACACATCAGCACAGAAAGCTGAACTCATTGCCCTCACCCGAGCCTTGCAACTTGCAGCCGGAGCCAAAGTTGACATCTACACAGACTCCAAATATGCCTTTCTTACCCTGCATGCGCATGGAGCCTTATATAAACAAAAGGAACTCATTAACTCGGGAGGAAAGAGCATTAAATATGACACACAGATTCTGGAGTTCTAGATGCAGTTTGGGAGCCTGCCAAAGTAGCTGTAATGCACTGTAAGGGATACCAGACAAGCCACAGCCCCATTGCCCAGGGAAATCAGAGGGCAGACACTGAAGCAAAAAGAGTGGTACGGGAGGGATCCCTATCTGAAAACCTGGCTGCTGCTCTCATTCCTCAACCCCTTGATTATCAGAACATCCAGTATACACTGCCTGTTCTTGCCCCGCAGCCTTTGAGTCACGGAGAGCCACAATATACTCAAGCTGAGAGAGAGTGGATACTCTTTGAGGGTGGGACACAAGGGGAAAATGGATGGTGGACATTGCCTGATCACAGAATAGTTGTGCCAAAAATATTAGCAGCAAATGTAGTTCAAGACTACCATGAGAACACACACTTGGGAAAAACCCATCTTAAGGAAGTGTTAGAAATATTCTTTTACATCCCAAGACTGACTAGTCACTATCACCCATGCTGTATGCCAACGGTGTGTGACATGTGCAAAGAATAACCCTTGCCAGGGGCCCACAACAGCCCCAGGGGTCCAGAGAATTGGTAGTATGCCCCTCAAAGATCTAGTAGTTGATTTCACTGCAATGCCATGATCTGGAGGCTATAAATATCTCCTAGTCCTTGTTTGCACAATTTCCGGCTGGGTGGAAGCCTTCCCCACTCGAACAGAAAAAGCTGAAGAAGTAGCCAAGGTTCTCCTCAGGGAAATCATCCCTCGCTATGGGCTACCACTCTCAATTGGCTCTGACAATGAACCTGCCTTTGTCTCTGAAATCACTCAAAAGATTGCAAAGGCACTGCGCATCCAATGGAAACTGCACACCGCTTACCATCCTCAGAGCTCAGGAAAGGTAGAGTGAATGAACCATACAATAAAGACTTATATTGCCAAGATTTGCCAAGAAACTGGGCTAACATGGGTGCAGGTACTTCCAAGTGCTCTCCTACAAATTCGAGCCAGACCAAGCCGAAAACTAAGCCTAACCCCTTATGAAATCCTCTTTGGGAGGCCTCCTCCCTTAATCAGAAATGTAGAGGGGGATCTCAGAGAAAGAGGAAACTTATCAATAGCTCAGCAGATGATAAGTTTAGGAAAAACCCTACATAACCTGCATCACTGGGTCCAAGAAAGGGCCCCCATTAGCTTTAGCAGCTCTGTACACCTGTACAAGCCAGGAGATGCAGTTTGGGTCAAGGACTGGAAGTCAGCTCCACTAACCCCTTGATGGCGAGGGCCCTATCTTGTCATTTTATCCACCCCCACTGCAGTTAAAGTAGCTGAAATCATCCCGTGGATACACCATAGCAGAGTCAAGCGAGCTGCCCCAGAGTCCTGGACCTGTATTCCAGATACCCACAGCCCAACCAAGCTCATCTTGCGAAAAAGGGGAACACCAAGCCCTGCTCCAGTCACACCCTGGAAGCTGACTGGTCCACGCAGGGCTGAAGATTGAGGAGGGAACACCGAGCCCTGCTCCAGTCACACCCGGAAGCTGACTGGTCTACGCACGGCTGAAGATTGAGGATGGAACACCAAGCTCTGCTCCAATCACATCCTGGAAGCTGATTGGTCTATGCACAGCCAAAGATTAGGAATCCGGTTTAATCTGTTGCAATGCCCCTTTGCCTATTTTTCCTACTTCTAGCCCTAACCTGGTCCCAGGTCGACACCACAGAATGTGAGCCATGTATTCAAAAGGTGCGTACAAGGGCCCATGTCAACACCACATTAATATATCATAGTCATTACACCTGCAAGGGCCAGGTAACCACCTGTCAGTTTCAGGGAACCTCCTATAGTGTCTTTAATGCATCTGGCCAAATAACCTTCTATGACCCTAGACCCCCAACAGTCTCCTGTAAATGGGAAATAAGAGTGCTTGATCAAAATGGGGATCTACTTTCCTCCACTCCAGTCATGAGCCAGAACCAACGAGTGTCCCTCCTATTTGATGCATGTCAGGTTATAGACTCTGGGATACCATGGAACACAGATTGTGGAGGGCTCAGCTGGGAGCAAACGTATACTCATAGCAATAAGTACATGTGCGCTCCAGAAATGGGAAGTGCAGCCCAAGGGGGGAGCTTTTGGTGCAAATACATAGGTGCATACTACTGCCCCTACTGGTCTTGTGTCACCTGAGCCACCTGGAACACAGACATAGCTAAACAGACAGCTATCCTCACCAAGGGTATGGCCCCAGCTAACTGTCCACGTGGTCAATGTAACCCTTTAAATCTCACCATCCTTAAACCTGAATCCTGGCAGACTCAGGGAGTCCAAATGGGCCTCCACATTGATGGTAAAGGAATAGACCCAGGAGCCTACATCTGGGTTGGGTATCGAGAATACCCACTCACAAGCAAGGCCCGTTCTGTGTTCCACTCTTTTTATGAAGAAATGGAAAAACCTTTTTCCATCCCACAAGCAGCAACAAACCTCTTTATAAGCCTGGCTGAAGTGGTGGGGGCAGCCTTAAATGTCTCCTCATGCTATGCATGTGGTGGTACTAATATGGGAGACCAATGGCCATGGGAAACCAGGGAATACAATTATAGCCAACCATATAATGCAACTAACCTCCTGGCTGTCCCCCGAGATAGTATGTGGCCCTTACAAACTTCTGTCATAGGAAAATATTGTGCTTCAAGGGCCTGCCTAAGCTCCTCTATAGCTGTTGGAAACCTAACATGTACAGGGGGAAAATTCCAAAATTATACCACAAATACAACAGAGCTTGGGGAACATGGAACGAATCGGACCTCGTTCTCATAAATCGTACTTTCCCCAAATTAGTCACAGTGTGGAACTCCACCGCAAAGGGCCCCTTTACTGTCCCAAATGGTTTGTACTGGATTTGTGGGAAGGTTGCATTCTGAGAACTGCCACGAAACTGGTGTGGAACTTGTATGCTTGGTACAATAAAACCCTCCTTCTTCCTTATTCCCTAAACAGAAGGGAAAGAGCTAAGCCAGCCAGTATATCAAAACATAAGGGAAAAAAGGGCTGTCATTACCTGGGGAGGTGAAGAATGGCCCCCTGAGCATATAATCCAATACTATGGGCCAGCAACTTGGGCAGAGGATGGCATGTGGGGTTACCGAACCCGTATCTATTTGCTAAACAGAATCATCTGCCTACAAGCTGTGGTAGAAATAATAACTAATGAAACTGCCCATGCACTAAACTTACTAGCCCAACAGCAAACTAAATTCAGAAATGCTATCTACCAAAACTGTCTTGCCCTAGACTATCTCTTAGCAGCTGAAGGGAGAGTTTGTGGAAAATTCAATCTAACTGCTGCCTTGAATTAGATAACCCTGGAAAGGTTATTGATGAAATTACAAGCAATATAGTAAAAATTGCTCATGTCCCAGTGCAAACCTGGAATGGTTGGAATTTAATCCCTTTGGAAGCTGGCAGTCAATAGTAGACAATTTCAAGCTTCTATTGGGAATAGTTGCCTTCTTCGTAGGAGCATGCACCATCCTTCCATGCCTCCTTCCTTTCATCATAAACAGAATGCGCACCCTAATAAATGGTGTAGTAAAAGGGCAAAGAGCTGCCCATCTCATGGCTCTATATACATACCAGTCAGTCCAGAGGGACTCAGACAATAGTAATGCCGAAGCTTAATAACTTAAGCTTGGCCTCAAAGGGGGGAATATGATATAGCCTGTGCATAAATTCAAAATTGTTTCCAAGAGTACCTAGTCCCCAAGATGGCCAAATAAGTAATATAGGCCCTATAGTCTCTGAATGTTCAAAAAGGATGTAAGACAAATGTGTTTAGGGTTGCCTCCAGATGAGATGTGAGGGATATGCTAATTCAAGCTCACCTGAGATGTGAGCGATATGCTAAAGCTCACCTGAGATGTGAGCGATATGCTAATCCAAGCTCACCAGAGATGTGAGGGATATGTTAATTCAAGCTCACCTAAAATATGGGGGTACTATAAAAACTTATCTGGTACTCAAACACTTAACTAACAAGGAAAGTCATTTTCTTTCACAAAGGCACCATTTAACTCCCTACCCTTATATCTTTTCTGTATAAAAGGGAACCCAAAATTCTATTTGGGGCTCCGTTTTTATTAGGACAAGAGTCCACCGAGCCCGGCTGGTCAAAATAAAACAACTTTCTTCTTGGTACTCTCATGTCCTGGCCTTCGATACCACGCACACCCGATTTCTCTACAACATTTTTGGCAACTGTGGTGGGACGTGCTGAGGTCAGAGGCGAAAACATTGGAGACTAAACAAAAAAGGTGGAATGAAAGAGCAACAACAGAAAGCAAAAGATAGAAAGGTGATAGAAGGAAAACATGTAATATAGATAAATAAAATTAGTAAATAAAAAATAGGGAAATGTTGGAAAGAGTAGCACAAGAAAGAAGAAACAAGAGAGCAGCAACTAATTAATGAAAAGGTGGGAAGAAAGAGGATTAAAAAGAAGAAAAAGGAACAAAAAACAAGAAAACAAACTAAAACCATGGAAAAACAGCCTTCCCTTTTAATCCCCTAAGGAGTTTCTCAGGTTGCCAGTGTCATCAATCAATTACCCTGCAGCCTGCCCTCTGCAGGTTTTGAACCAGGTTCTATTGAGTAAACTAATTTAAATAGAAAAAAGGTACTTTTTTTTAAGAAAAAAATGAGATCTAAGTAATGCTAGTAAAAAAGAATGTCTAGGGAAATGGATGTGGTTCAAGCAATTGGGCTCCTGTTTACCATATAGGAGGTCCAGGGTTTGATTCTCAGGGCCTCCTGGTGAAAGGCAGGCTGGTGCATGCAGCAAGCTTGCCTGAATGGAGACCTCACCCATGCAGAGTATTGGTCCATGTGGAGCGCTGGCCAGTGCAGGAGTGCTGGTTCACATGGAGAGCTGGCATAGCAAGATGATGGAACAAAAAGAGACACAGAGGAGAGACAATAAGAGATGTAGCAGACCAGGGAGCTGAGGTAGTACAAGAGATTGGGTGCCTCTCTCCCATTCCAGAAGGTCTCTGGATCAGTTCCTGGTCCCACCTAAGGAGAAGACAATCAGACACAGAAGAACACACAGAGAGCAGACAGCCAGCAAAAATGAGTGGGGAAGAAATTAAATACGTACATACATACACACATACATACATATATACACCTTTTTTTAAAAAAAGAATGTCTGTATGTTTCCTGACCTAAGTATTAGCTGGATTCCTAATAACCCAGTGGATCATTTCTCTAAGAAGAACAGGGAATTGAACCAGAGATCTTGTATATTCAATGTGGGAACTCTTCCCCTGAACTAAATTTTCTTCTTGGATCAGTTAGCCTTTGAGAAAACTATCCTCCCATTTTCTGTCATTCAGGTTAAATTCTTAGCAGTTTCAAGATTCTTGCTGATGAGGTGCCTTTTTGTCCCCATCCCCTTTCTATTCTAATTCATTTCTTTTCCAGGACAGATAGGCATGACAGCTTGTGTGAGCAGATTCCCCCTCCCCTCTCCTGGTCAGGTTGAGGTGCCTTTCAAGATTCAAAGGAGACCCTGGTGACTGAATTCACCACAAAGAAACCACTCTTGAACCTCTTGCAGACCCTTCCTTTACCCAGGACATCCTAAATAGGCCCTTGAATGCTTATTGAGGATTTCTACTACCTGCCTCCCTTAGAGGAGTTGGAATTTTGATAGTTTTCAGTGCAGAACTAGTCTGTTGCCTGTGTCCACCCTCTCCACACCCAAGTTCCTTTCTCCAAGGTTGGCTGGGATGTCAGGCTGTCAGAGAAGATTCCCTTCTCCCCTCTTCCTGGGGCCACCTTCATGTCTGCTGGTAAGCTCTATGAAGTTCAAAGGGAGCCCAGGTTATCAAACCCACAGCCACAGGGGCAAGAAATTCATGTTTTCCCTTGGGTTCTTTATCTCTTTGTCAAGTTACCTCCAGAAGCCCCCTGTTCTGTGGGTTCCCAAAACAAATCAATCAGGAAGGATTTTGCCCCTTCTCAGCTGTTTTGTGTATGTGCGTGTGTGAGAGAGAGCTTGGGACTACCTACCTAAGCCTACTCCATCTTGCTGGAACTCTCTGCAATTCCCTCTTATTGATGTAAGAGAGGGCATAGCCTTGCTAGCTCAGGACAGAATTAACATCACAGGCTAAGACCTTAGGATCATTAATTTTGTGCTACTCACTACTTCCAACTTTGACATAATATGGGTAATACCCAGTGTGACAAGTGAACCCAGCATAGAACAGCACAGCATAGAGATCATATAACAGCAGTGTGCCATTTGGCTGAGACATATAGACTCTCATGTTGAGACAATACAGATACTGCACATGCTTCACAATTTTGTTGCTTGTCAAATCTGAGGCATTTCAGGATAAGGATAAAGACCTTTGGTGAGGTGTCCAATGTCAAGGACTTAGATACCTGCACCTTCCTTTCACTCATGCTGCAAAGATAGGAACCTTCACCATTCAGTTCTTTGGACTTCATGAATGGTTCCAGAGCATGTTTTACACTCCGAGTCAGCAGGATATCTAGGAGAATATCCTGGGAAGAGTTAATGGTATCAAAACACTGTGGCAGTTGCAACACTTGATTTGAGGTTTCCAATTCCTTCCAAAGCCTTGACACATGAGGGAGTTGTATGAGGCATAGTCATTTGTTTCCATAGAAGCATGCTTTCTGCATGTCAGCAAGAGAAATTCATGAGCCTCTTCCTGCCACTGCCTGGGCAAGCCCCTAGCTAGTGCAGGAGAGGGCTTGCACTCATGCCCAGATTGACAAAGGGCTCACACAATGTTAGCTTGTATGGTGCATGTGTTGCAGGAGTCCTGCTGCTACAAAACTAAGAGTGCTCCTTTGAAAGCAGATAGCTGGAGGGGGAATGTGTACATCAGACACTGTAGGGCCACATTCACATAGAAGGAGCTCTCCATATTCTGAAGCCCTACCCCAGTGCTGTGAGGTCTGTTTAACTCAGATGACATTTCTCAGTTGAAGCAAGATCTTCAGCTGCAGGAACCTATCAGTCATGCCAAATGGGATGTGTCTGTGGTGATGGTGTTTTCTTAGCCACAGAGGAACACAAGGGACCTGGGTACCTGCTGCTGGTACCTACGATAGTTTAGGTTTTAGAAAAATATGGGTAGTCACACAGTGGCTTTCCCTGAACCCCCATGTTTCCCAGACCCGTGTTCCTTGAACCTGCATTCCCCAAACCCAGCATTCTCCAAAGCCTGAACCCCAACGTTCCCTGGATCCTTCCAGTCTCCAAAAAACTCCAAAAATTGATGGATTCTGGTGAAGAGTTCAGAGAGTTCTGATGAATGGGGGTTTCAATTGACTGAACCCCCCCTTTAATATTTATTTTTATTTATTAGCAAAATTGTGTTTGTTCTGTTTTTTAAAGATATTTGGATCAGACAAAATGTTATATTAAAAATATAAAAGGCTCCTATATACCCCATTCCCATCCCCCACTCCTCTCATATCAACATCTTTCATAAGTGTGGCACATTCTTTGCATTTGATGAATACATTTGGGGCAATGCTACACTGCATGGATTATAGTTTATTTCAGTTTACACTCTCCCCTAGTCCATTCAGTAGGTTATTGCAAGATATATAATGTCTTGCCTCTGTCCCTGCAATATCATTCAGGATAACACCAAGTCCCAAAAATATCCCCATATCACACTTCTTCTATCCTCTTCCTGGCCTAAGCAAATCCCATGGACACTGTTTCCACATCAATGAAAACTTTTTTTCCATTGCTAGTGTCAAAATAGTTCTATAGTAGACTACCAGTAAGTCCATTCTAATTCATATTTTATTCCTCAATCCTGTGGACCCTGGGATGGTGATGTCTGTTCTACCTCTAATTTTAGAGAGGGCTTAGATCCCACATGGCTGATGGATGAAATTATCCTGCTTGCAGTTGTAGACTCTCTCAGTTCCCTGGTGTAGTGGTTGACCATTCTCACCTCCCTGTTAGCTGACCTGGGTAATTCCAACTAACAAGAGAGTAGGTGTTTCAACTCTGCTGAGGCTCAGGGACAACCTGGCACATGGGCAGTCCTGAGATTCATATCTCCTGAGCATACTCCAACCCCTGCACAAACCAAAGGTTCAGTAAAAGTAACAGAAGAGGCATGTGTAGAGAGTCCAACTCCATCACACTCAGGAATACAAATTCCAGAGTAGGGCCCACTGGCAAGTCACTAATCTATGGAGTTCTCTGCCATGCCCCCTTGGCCCCAGCTACCTAGAACCTCCAGAAACCCAGCATGTTCCAGTCATACCCACACTTAAGACAAAGACACCTCCATGCTCCCCTATCTGTGCCTCATCAATCCTGAGGGCACCCAAGAATGCCAAATATGTGGCCCCAAATAAAAGCAGCTGCTAGATGCAGAATGGGCATGCCCCTCTTTCACCCTAGGGCTCTCTGGCATGGCCTGAACATGTTCTTGGCCAAATGGGTTGAGAGCAGGGACAAGACATGGCCAATGTCCTGGGGGACAACTGGGCACCAGTGAGGGCAACTGCTTGGCAAGCACGGACTCCCCTCTCAGATCTAGAAAGGCTGGTCTCTGTTTCTGGTGTGGGAGGTGGCATGGTGGAGGAACTGCATGGGGACTTGGAATGATTTTGGATGAATGGATCAGTGGAGATTTGTGGAGGTCTTTGCATGGAGAGAGGGTCTCAGGCAAACCAGGGATGCTGCTGTCCTTACTTTCTTAAAACTCTATTGCATGGGGGGGGGGAGGAATGCTCTATTTTTACAGGGATAGAATGTGGCTTAGAAACAAGAGGGGATAATTTCCTGACAGACTTGAAATCCAGGGTCTTATTCACATGTTTACAAATAACTCTTGAAAACACTCAGATGTATTCTAGTGAGGAACCTACACAGATTAGCACAAGCACATACTCATGGACACCATCTTACACATGGATTACACTCATACTAAGTAGGACCAACTAAAGTACACAAGGGTAGTTTAACATTCCCAAACACAAGAGAAAGATGAATATCTTTCATATATGGACATACATAAACCTGAACTGTATAGTAAAAGTGTAAACTTAAAAAATAAACTACTGCAAAACCATACAGGGGTCCCCTACATCACACCTCCATATGCCTTCCATTCTTATGATACATTTGTTATGAACTATACCAGAGCATCATTGCACTATTACTAAAACCTATTGTCCATGTCTCACACTTCATGTATTTTTCCTCTCATCCTTCCTATTTTTTAAACAAATCTATTTTATTGATATATATTTTAAAATATCCAATTTTACAAAGTATACAATGAATGGTGTTTCATATATTCAAGGAGTTGTGCATTGATCACTTCTATCATTATTAAAACTTTTCATTCATCAAGGACTTAATCTCCCAGGCAGGACATACATCCCTCCATTTCTAGGCACCTGTGATCACAACCTCCATCTTTCAGGAGCAACAAATTGAAGACCTTCCTAAAGAATAGGTAAATCCAAAACCTTTATATATGACTCTCACCACCCCCTTTCTCTTAATATATTTTTTATTAAAGCATACCTTTCATACATATTATATTAGTCAGCCAAAGGAATGCTGATGCAAAGTACCATAAATGTGTTGTTTTTTTTCCTTTTAAATGTTACATTAAAATATAGGAGGTCCCCATATACCCCCCACCCTACCCACCCCACTCCTCCCACATCAACAACCTCTTCCATCATCATGGCACATCCACTGCACCTGGTGAATACATTCTGGAGTACTACAGCACCACATGGACAGTGGTCCACATTGTAGTCCACACTCTTCCCCTGTCCACCCAATGGGCCATGGAAGATTGGTTTTTATAAAGGGTTTTTATAAATTTGGGTTAGGAGCTTACAGTTACCAGGCCATAAAGCCTAAGTTACTTCCCTCACCAAAGTCTATTTTCACATATTGGAACAAGATGGCTGTCAACAGCTATGATGGCTCAGGTTCCTGGGATCCTCCATTCCAGGTTCTTGCTTCTCTCTGGGTTCAAGGTTCCTTTCATCCTGGGGCTTGCTTCTCTTTACTCTGTGAGCTTACTTCCCAGACCTCCAGCTTAAGTCTTCAGTGTCAAACTCCAACATCAAAACTCTAACATCAGAAACCCTCAACTCTGTTTTTTGCCATGCCTTTTATCTGTGAGTACCCCCCCACCAAGGGGTGGGGATTCACTGCCATAATCATAACTCAATCATGCATAGGCATAGATCAGATAAAAAACATAATCCAGTATCTATTTATGGAATTCATAACCATAACAAACTGCTAAACTCCACTGTCTGAATTCCAAAAAGACATCACAATATTTGAAAAAAAACTTAAATCAGTAACAGTGCAAGTACTAAATCATATCACAATCAATTTGAAGAAATATAGTTTGTCTTGGGCAAAGTTCTGTCTGCTATAGACCTCTGTAATTTAGCAAACTATTTATTTGTTTCCAATACACAAATGGACAGATATAGGATAAACATTTTCATTACAATAAGGAGAAATTGGGAGGGAAACATGAGTCATGGGTCCTCTACAGTTAAGTAAACCTGCAGGGCCTCTTCCATTCGATTTCAATCTGAGAGTCATTCTTAAAATGATGATTTCTTCTCCTCAGTGCCTTATGGGAAACCACATTTTCCACATGCTTGCCTAATGGCCATTGTCTTGGTTTCAGTCTCATCAAGCATTTGGATGTTAACAAAGGTCCAGAACTCTCTCTCCAAGAGTGTTGGGGTGATTGCCACACCTCATCCAATCTTTGAATTAGAGTTTAACCCCTCCCCCTTTTTACAGTGATGTGAAGATAACATTTCCCCTAACCTTTGGCATACAGACTCAACCCTCTCAGAGCAATAAGTGACCCTCTAGCCTTCCTTAACATTTGGGGGGACATGTTCACCACTCTTAGACCTGTGAGATATTGACCTTAACTGCCCTAATCCATGCGGAATGTGTGCCACCTTCTCTGTACTCTGTGGTAGCAAAACTCTCTTGGAACATTGGACAGAAACTTCCACCCTCTTCAACTGCTGGGGAAAACTCACTCTCTCTGTACACATGAGTGGAGTTCTTCTCTTGGCCCAAAATGGAGTCTTAATTCCAGATCTCAGCTTCCATGGTTTTCTTCATAGAGCTGTTTCTCCTTCAGTCTCTCCATTCAATGTCCCTTTTACTCCAGGCTGACAGTGGTTTTGTTCATACACGTCTCTCAAAAAGTCAATTGGTTTAGCATGCAGGAAGCAGGGGTCCAAGCCATCAGACAGTAAGACTTTCCACAAGTCTTTCCAACATAACTGTATCTTCAATCTTGACTTACCAGTTCCAAGTTTAGTTAAGTCATCAAATGGGGCACTTTCATCTGGGAGCTTGATTTTGAGAGGCTTGGAATTTCCAGAATCAGTTTCCATTTTTTGTTGTGCCCAGCAGTTCAGTCCTCAGTATATCTCTCTTCTAGCATTTTGCTATAAACTGCAAGCAGAAGCCAAGCTGCATTCTTCAGGTTTACTTTGGAAATTTCTTCAGCTAAATGCCCATGCTTGCCATTTTCAAATTTGCCTGCCATAAAACACCAGGAGTTAATCTTACTACGTTCTCTACAACTTTAAAACACAGATCACCTTTCCTCCAGTTTCCAATAATAGTTTCATCATCTACTTCTAAGTCATCAAAAAAAAGTCTCTTTAGCATCCATATTGCTATCAACAGTCTCTTCAAAGCATTCTAGGCCTTTTCCATTAAGCAACCCACAATTTCTACAAAAAATACCCCTTATCTATTTATAAAACCATTCCAGCACTTTGGTAATTGCAAAAGCACTTCCCCACCCCTTAGGTACATATTGGATTACAAACATAACCCAATATCTATTTTTGGAATTCATAACCATATCATACTGCTACACATGGTTATGGCTAAACTTGAAGTGTATAGTAAAAATTGTAAACTTAGAAAATAAACAGGCATAACACCATACAAGTGTCCCATACTTCTCCTCTGCACCAACACATTGCATTGTTTAGATCCATTTTTTACAAACCAGGCTAGAGTGTCATTGCAATAACTGTAGTCCATGTTTCATATTTCATGTATTTTTCCAGGCAACACCCTATTTTTTTTAAAACACAAATGTCTTTTATTATTATATTTAGAAAAAACATTGAATCAATCCAAAGTGTAAAATGAATGGTGTCTGATATATTTGAAGAGTTATGCATTGATGACTTCAATCATCATAGCTTTTTCATTATTTTCAAATGAATAATAATAATTACACGAATAAAATGGAAAAACAAATCAACAAGAAAATTATTCCCCTCTCAGTCTCTCTGTTTCTTTGCTGTACATAGGTGTTATTCTATCTAAACTTCCATAAATATTAATATGTATATCGAGCAGTTTTATTGAGGTATATTCACATACTGTATTATTAGGCAAAGTGGACGTTGAATGGAAATTTTTTAGCTGTTGAAAAAATCTTTATTGTAAAATTGTGAAATAAGTGGAAAAACATTGAAAGAATCAGAAATTTTAAAAAGAGACTCAATTTAATATAATCCATTAGAAGAAAAAGATATTATGGCAACAAACATTGCAAAGGTTAATAATAATTCTGGTATAATAGAAACTAATTTTAGCAAAATTCTAATTTTTATATTCCATTGCTAACCATTGGACATAATGATCTCTAAGGATAATACAAATTATTGGTTTACTTACTCAGTTTCAATGGAGGCCATAATTCTTTGGGGTAATCAAGTTTCTATCTGGAATTCTTCACATTTAATTGTCATAAATTACCACAGAGAACACAATCACTAGAAAGACCACAATATTATAAAATAGGGCCCCTTACAATTCAGTAAGCTATGGTTCTAGGAGAAAATGACCAAAAAATGAGAAAATAATGACAACGCAATGATGAGCCAACCTTAACAAAGGCCCCCCAATACCAGATAATTTCCAAGCTTAGAACTAAGGGTAATCTGTTCAAGGAACATGAAATAGACCTTTGGGCTCTGGGTTCCAAAATGGTTCCCCACAGTGGACCCTGGTATTATACGATGAACCTCACCCTCAACATTACCTGGATGGTGATCAGCAACTGCATGGAACATCTGCTTTCCCCTCCTCCATGACAGGTTCCTGGTGGGTGAAGTCTGTACAATTCTGCTGACAAATTACTTGGAGCCCTAAGTGGTGGCATGCAGGAGGGACTCTTGAAAAGAAAGCTCCCAGAGAAAAGGCAATGCAGAATATGCAGAAAGAAAGAGTGCTAAAATAAGAGCATTGTAGAATAAAGTAACTAAACTTTTGTTCTGCTTGGTAGTGGGGATGTGGTGGTGTCTCAAATATACAAGGAATATGGAAAAACAACTAATCAAATTATGATTACAGAGAAAAAGTAAAACACAGCAGTGGTCAAAACAGATAAACCCAAAATACATGCAACAATAATTTGTTGTTAATGGGGGAGTGTAAGTAAAGTATCTCAAGCATATGTATTGGAACATGGTTAGTGGTAAGTGTCTGATATGTTCTCATCTCTAAGAAATGATATGCCACAGTATGGGTGATGATGGAGGATTGTTGTAAGGAAAGTATGATTTAGCACATGATTGTTTTGTTAGTTCTCAACTCCTGTATAGAAAATATATTTACAAAAATTATAATGGGGTGTATTGGTGGAAAATACACCAAATGAAATGTATGGAATCTAATTATGAGAAAGATTTTGATGATTTTCTCTCATGCACATATTTGGTGTACTTAGAACAGAAAAGTCAGTTTTCAAATATCTAGCAAAATACTTTCTTTAAATAAGAATTAACTATCTATTATCATTTTCATATTCATTAACAGCTAAGATTGAAACCCTTTCTCAAAATATAATGTAAATGCTATGAGGAAATAAAAGTTGTTAGCTCTTTTTAAAAGTAAATTCTTTAAAAACCAGAGGCTCCAAATGCTATTATTTCATAGGGAATGCATTTTCACAAAAATTTCTAGACAATTTTTTTTTTTTTTTTGGTAATGAATCAATGTCAACTACAATAATGTGGGAGAATAATGATAAGAAATCCCCAAATGTTTCTCTATGATTCCTTAATTTTTTAATAATCTCACTTCTGGTTTAATAATTCAAAGTTGATCTTTTTGGATTATTTTATGGAACTACACTCAACTGAGAGCAAATTACATCTTTCATTTCAAGGAAAGGACTTCTGATTTTTCTCCATATTCTTTGAGTTGTTCCAGAAAATAGAGGAATTCTGATTTAGTTACCCATATATAAATAACTGCTGTGATGTTATATTATACTTTTTAGAAGGTATTGAAACATTTTTACAAAGAAAGTTGACAACAGAGACACACACAAAAAAGCACAAAAACACTGTGTCCCAACTACTGCCCATCCTCAAAATTTCTCCTATGGCATGGTAAAGCCCCTGCCCAAACCCAAGAAGACTAAACCACTTGATGCTGAATAGGAGATTTGGACATACTTGATTAGTCATAACATATCTGGAGGTTTTGTGATATGAATAGTTCATAAAAATCCAGTCTGAATACTCCAGCAGAGCATACAGCTCTCCATCCCGAGGCAACCTTGATTCCAGCCTCCATTTCAAAAGCAACAAATTGAAGACATGATGGATAAAGGGTCTTCAGTATCCCAACAATCTTACAAACTCCATTAACATGAGAAAACATTGTACTTTATCACTTAAAGCAGAAAGTATAGCTTTTGCCTTACCAAACCAAATGACATTTAAGAATTTGATAGAACAGCAGGAACTCTGCAGCTTATCCCAATTTTTTGCCCATTCCAGGCCCTTAAAATAAGAGACCATTGGATCTGATGTTTTATTTAATTCTGAAAAAGTGATTACCATTTAACATAATATCATCAATAAGGTTATAGCCACAGGTCCCTTCAATTGAAGCCAGATTCTTTGCCACTATGCCAGGGCAGATGGTTGGTTATTCAGACGGTTTGGGGGAAGAACTGCAAATTTCCATTGTTGACTTTTCTACAGGTAGGGGATGCAGACTGGCTTGATTTGCTTCAGGAGATACTAAAGAAAGCCTTATCATGTTTTAAAACAAAGTGATAGTGATGCAATTGGATATTAATTTTTTTGCAACAAACTAGCAATATTTGGAACTGCTGCATGCCACAGAGGTGTTACTTTAATTTATAAGAGGTTGTTTCTGTGATACAATATTTTTTAAATAATTGAAACTATGATTAATAACATTATACTTTTATCTAATATTATGGCAAAGGATAATTAAATTTTCAGGAATTGTATGCACTCTTTAAGTATTCATATGAACATTTTACTCATACAACTTTCAATTAACAAATAGTGTAAGAATCCCCCTTAATTTAATAACCCTTTTAAATACTTTCTATTCAATTTATAACATATTAAGTGAACTCAAATATTTTATCATTTTACATTTTTCAGGTGAAGGAACAATATTTTTGCAATAATTAAAGATACTTTTCTGGATTTGACTTTGAGAAAGCAAAACATTAAAAGTTGTCAGGTTTGACCATTATGTTCTTTTAAAAGTGATAAGACTTGTTTCTCTTAAACAACCAAGGAAATGATAAGGTTAAAGTACATGGAGTTATTTTGAAAAAACAAACTTTCTTCTTTACTGATTATTCATGAGAAAAACTTTTTATACTGTTTTACTAAACAGATAGATGATTTAAGAAATTTTGAGAAAGAACAAAATTTTAAATTTGAATCAGTATACTATTTGATACTGAACCTTTTATCTCTTAATAGACCCATCAAATCTTACTAAACTTTATCCACAAAAATTCCTTTTTCACACACTCTCTGCACTTTCTGCATTCATTCAGATTTTGTCCCACATTTTACTCTTTCTTAATAATGAGTTATCTTAGGACAAAATTGTTTTCTTTTTCCTTAATAATAAAAACACATTATATACACCCTACATACAAAAGTTACCAAAATGATTTTGAAAACTCTCCAAGCAAACTTCTTACAATATCATATTATTATTCATACCCACAGATTGTAGTCATTTCATCTCAAGACAAATTTCACCTTCACAGAACACATTCTATTAAACTTACCAAATTTTAGTAGAACTCTTTTAAGAATTTTCATTTCTCAATTTAATATTATCATCCAGATCTATCAAAATATACACTGAACAGACAAACACAAAATGAATTATGAAAGCAAGGTCAACACAGAATCAATCTTCATCTGTCCGGTATCTTGGCAAAAATACATCGGGCAGCCATTTCCTTTTTGTCCTTTACTTGGTCTGATCATTATCTGTCCAATATTTCAACATCCTCTCTAATGGGCCATCTGGAAAAATGTCCCCAGGGGGCCTTACAGATACACCCTTTTCTCTTTCCTGGCCAGTCAACAGTCCATATTCCCCATTCTGAGTCTTGTCTGGGTTTCTTTCTCTCAGATCCCTTCACTTCTTCTGTCTCTGGCAATCTGGACACTCACTTGCTTCACACAGTATGTTGCACATCTCATATACAACCAACCTCAGATTAATCAGAATCTCCTGACCACCAAGACTACACTTTATACTCCTTTTTCTTAACTTGGTCAATGCACAGAGTTGACTGGTCAATGAGATAAAGGATTTTCCCTTCCTCTTTTCTCATCCACAACCAGCAGATTTAAGAATCTTGTCTTGGGGATTTCCACCTGTTAGAGGTTGCCTCCAAGTGGCAGAGTACAAGACTGCTCAATTAGAGGTGTGCACCTTCCACTCATCCAACCCAGCACACCCCTCTGAACCTTCAAATCCCAGAGCCCCCAAAGTTGTTAGACAGAAAGCTGTACCTGAGAAAGAATAAATGCTCATCCAGTTGTGTGGGGGAAAAGAATTATTTATGATTTTGCAATAATGGGCATGCAGCCAAATATGATAGTTGACTGGTACCCTGAAAGACAAGACACAGCAAAATTTATTCCCTAAACTTAGCAAACAGTCAACTCCCCTGTTTCTCACTTTGCTGGGTATGTCAGTGACTACAGCTTATGTGAGAGGTATAACTAACTTATAAATGGCTTAATTTCCATATTTTGGTGACCCTGACCTTTACCTATGTAAGGTGTTGGAGCTAATCTTAGGCATACATTAGAGACTACCCCACATCTTTATAACCACAATAACCACAGAGCCAGTTTGAGTTAGTTTTTAATTTGACTGGGATAATAAACCATGAGGCTATTTTGAGCTTTCAGTTTTTTAGTTTCCATTTCCCTGATTCCACATCAACTTTATGTGAAAGATAAACAATTCTCTTCTCACACAACTCTCCATCTCTAGCCACCCATGATCACAGCATCCACTTTCAAGAGCAATGAAATGATGATCTAACTAGAGCAATAGGTAAATCAAAAATTTTCATGTATGACTCTCCCCACCCACTTTCCATTAAAATATTTATTGAAGGATATCTCTCACACATGGACATACATAAAATTGAAATGTAGAGTAAAATATTATAAACTTAAAAGATAAACAGGTATAACACTATACAAAGGTCCCTTACATCTCAGCACCAACACCTGGCATTGTCGTGATCCACTTGTTTTAAACTAGGTTAGAGCATCATTGAAATATTACTAATAACTGTAACCCATGTCTCATATTTTTTGTATTTTCCTGGCATCCCTCCTATTTTTTAAAACAAATCTATTTTGATACATATTTTTAAAAATTCAGCCTATCCAAAGTGTACAATTAATGGTGTTTGATGTATTAAAAGAGTTGGGCATTGATCACTTTAATCATTGTTAAAATTTTTCATTATTTCCATGGTAATAACAATAAAGATTGGAAAAAGACAAACACACCAACAAGGAAATTATTCCTTTCTCCATCTCTCCGTTTCCTCTGTAGTACATAGGTTCTATTCTAGCTAATATTCCACAGATATTAATTTATCAGGGTTTTTTTTTGAGCTATATTCACATAATGTGTCATCTAGACAAAGTGTATATTCAGTGGCACTTGCTTTAGCTGTTGAAAAGGTCTTTATTCAATGTGATAGCCAGGTCCTGAGCCTCAACAGACTCCAGCACCTACAATCTGATTTATTGGACTTACCACACTCAGCTAAGATGGAGTTGAAGAAGGACAACCACCACACCATGGAGCCTAGAGTGATTACAACTGAAAGTGGGAGGATTGCATCCAGCATCCATGTGGAATCTGAGCCTCCTCTTGACATAGAGGTGCAATGGACACAACCAATCCAATGTCCATGTAGAAGAGGTGGCATTGGATGGGGAAAAGTGGACATGGTGGCTGATGGGTATGGGGAAAGGCAGGAAGAGATGAGAGGTGGAGGCATCTTTGGGACATGGAGCTGCCCTGGATGGTGCTTCAGAGGCAATCACCGGACATTGTAAATCCTCACAGGGCCCACTGGATGGAATGGAGGAGAGTATGGGCCATGATGTGGACCATTGACTATGAGGTGCAGAGGTGCCCAAAGATGTACTTACCAAATCCAATGGATGTGTCATGATGATGGGAATGAGTGTTGCTGGGGGGGGGGGGGGGGAGAGGTGGGGGGGGGTGGGGTTGAATGGGACCTCACATATATATTTTTAATGTAATATTATTACAAAGTCAATAAAAAAAATAAATTAAAAAAAAAGAAAATGTCTTTATTGTAAAATTGTAAAATAAAAGCACAAATAGATTGAATGAAATGGTAAATTTTAAAAGAGGCTGTACATTAGGCTTGAATTAATATAATTCATTGTAAGAAAGAGATTGAGGAGGGACAAGATGGCATCAGAGTAAGAGCACCCATATCATTGCTACTATAAAATTGGCTGAATGAGGCGGCAGACTTGGCCCAGTGGTTAGGGCGTCCGTCTACCATATGGGAGGTCTGTGGTTCAAACCCCAGGCCTCCTTGACCTATGTGGAGCCGGCCCATGCGCAGTGCTGATGCCCGCAAGGAGTGCAGTGCTATGCAGGGTTGTCCCCATGTAGGGGAGCCCCACAGGCAAGGAGTGCACCCCCTAAGGAGAGCCATCCAGCATGAAAGAAAGTGCAGTCTGCCCAGGAATGGCACAGCACACGGAGAGCTGACACGACAAGATGAGTCAACAAAAAGAAACACAGATTCCCGTGCTGCTGACAAAAACAGAAGTGGACAAAGAAGATATAGCAAATATACACACAGAACAGACAACTAGGGTGGGGGCAAAAGGGGAGAGAAATAAATAAATCTTTTTTTTAAAAAATTGGCTGAATGGGAACAAAATCCTGCCTGAGTGAGCTGTTTTGGGAACCCACAAAATAGGAGGCTGCTGGACATTTATCCAGAGAGCATGACAAGAAGAGCGATAGCTCAAGGTAAAACAATGGGTTTCTGTCCTTCCCACAGGTCAAGAAGGTTCAGCTTTCCCAAATCTCACCAGTCACACAGCTGGAGGAGAAAAACTTCGAGAGTGAGAAGGTTCTGGTGAAGGGTGGAGAGGGGTTTCACAAGTGCAGTTCAATTGTAAGGATACTCTGTTTTGAGCTTTGGGGAGGATAACATCTGGCTTGAGGAGAAACTAGGAAGAGGGGAGAGGTGAATCTGTGGAGGCAGCATGATGCACGTAACCTCTATGGGTTACATCTGGGAGGAGGAACAAGGCAATTAGCTAATCCTGTGCAACAAACCTCAGGGAGGGGAACAGTGAAAAGTGCTTGGTAGGCTACCAAGGGCATATACAGGGTTCCCAGCAAGGTGTGAGTGCTCTCTCAAACAGACTGAGAGTCATTATTTTCTATGGTGATTTGGTTCACCAGGGTCCCATTTGAATTTGGGAGGGGAGCTCTCACACAGGCTTCCAGCTGCCCTGAGAGAGAGGGAAGTGAGAAAGGGAGAAGGGCAGTTCCTAATCAGTTTATTCAATGGCAGAGTTGATCCTGCTTCTGGAAGGGGACTGTATTTGAGAAGCAGTATGATCCTGAAGGAGGGTTTGGTTTAGTGGAGGAGTTTCAGCAATTGAAAGTGCAAGATTTCAGGTTCAGTTCACAGACCCTTAGAGTAGTAATCCACTGGAATATTAACTGAATGATATTGCAGGGATAGATACAGGACTTTGTATATCCTGCCATAAATCATTGGATGTAGTGGGGGAGAGTGTGAACTACAATGTAAACTATGGTCCATGAGGTGTGGCAGTGGTCCAGGTGTATTCACCAAATGCAATGAATGTACCTAACTGTTGAAAGGGAATGTTGATGTGGAAGGAGCAGGTGTTGGGGGTGGGGTATATGAGAACCTCTTATGTTTTTTAACATAACGTTTTTTGTGTTCTATTTATCTTTTAAAAAGACATTAAACATATGAATGAGATAGCATGGCAACAAACATTTATAAAGTTAAATAATAATTCTAATATGATAGAAATTAATTTTAACAAATTTCTAATTTTTATGTTCCACCTCTACCTATCAGACTTAATCTCTAAGAATGAAATAAATTATTGCTTTAGATATTCAATTTCAGGGGAGGCCATATTTCTTTCAGGTAATCTAGTTCTTATTTGGGAATTCTTCACATTTATTTGGCATAAATTATGACATAGAACAAATGTCACTAGGAAGACCAAAATATTTTAAAGTAGGGTCCCTTAGCATTCAGTTACTCAAGGTTCTAGTAAGAAATGACCAAAAAATGAGAAAATACTGACAACACAATGATCTGTCAACCTTAAATACTGTTCCCCAATATGAGATACTTCCAAATGTAGTGCAATGGATAATCTGTTCAAGGAACATGAAATTCATCTTTGGATCTGGGTTCCAAATGGCTTCATGCAGGGGAGTCAGACACAGGATAACACTCACCTTCGACTCTGCTGGCCCACAGAAATGTGGCCACAGGGTGGTGCTCAGCAACAGACAGGCAACAGACACTTGTTTTTCCTCCTGCATGGCATGGTTCCCTGTGAGGGTTGCCCACATAATTCTGCTGACAAATTACTTGAAGCCTGGAGTGGTTGCATGGAGGAGGGACTCTTTAGAAAAGAAAGCTTCTGGAGAAAAGGCAATCTAAAAATGCAAAAGGAATAAAAGAGAAAATAAATGAATCCTAGAACAAAGTAACTAAGTTCTAATTCTATGTTGTAGTGGGGGTGTAGTGGTGGTTCAAATATACAAGGAAAATTAATAAACCACTAGTCAAACTCATGATTATGGAGAAAAGGTAAAACACAGCAATGGTTAACACAGACACACCCAAAATGCACACAACAGTCATCATTTGTTGATAATGGTGGAATGTGGGAAAAGTGTGCCATTTGTATTGTATGGACCATGGTTAGTGGTAAGAATCTATGACATTTTCTCATTATCTATAAGAAATGATGCACCACAACATGGGTGATGACAGAAAATTATTGTAAGGAACTGTGACTGAGTACATGATTGTTTTGTTAGTTCACAACTTCTGTAAGGACAATACATTTACAAAAATGATAATTGAGTGTGTTGGGGAAAATACACCAAATGGAAGATACGGACTCTAGAGAGAGTAATATTTTGATGATATCCTCTCATGTACTTGTTTGTTGTATTTAAAACAGAAAAGTCAGTTTTCAAATATCGGGTAAAACGCCATCTTTTAAAATAAGTGTTAAATATCTATTATCATTTTTATATAAACTATTAGCTAAGAGTGAAAGAATTTCTCAAAATATAAAGTCAATACTATCAGGAAATGAAAGTTGTTAGATCTTCTTAAAAGTAAATTCTTTAAAAAGAAGAGGCTCCAAATGATATTATTTCATAGGGAAAGGATTTTTACAAAAATTCCTGGACAGATTTTTCTTTTTTTAGTTAAGAAATAATGTTGACTACATTAACGTGGGAAAATAATGATAAGTAATCCCCCAATATTTCTTTTTGAATCCTTAATTTGTAATAATCCCAATTTTTATTCTATTATTCAAAGTTTGTCTTCTTTAATTATTTTATGAAACTTTACTTGATTGAGAGTGAACTCCAGCCTTCATTTCAAGAAAATTTGTCTCCATATCCTTTGAGTTGTTCTAGAAAATAGAGGAATTCTGAGGTAGTTACACATATAAAAATAACTGCTGTGATGTCATATTTTACTTTTTTAGGAAGTATTGAAATATATGAAACATTCTTACAAAGAAAGAGAACAACAAAGATGAAAAAAAAACAAACCCCAAAACCCAGAAACTGTGTCCCAACTTCCACCCATATTCAAAATTTCTTGTATGGCATGCTAAAAGCAATGCCCAACCCCAAGAGGACCTAGCCACTTAGGCTGAATGGGACATACAGTTCCCTCAATGGCTCACAAGTTATCTGGAGGGGGTGTGAAGCGGATGGTTCATAAAAATCAATGGCTGAGGGAAGTGGATGTGGCTCAACTGATTGGACTCCATATGGGAAGCCCTGGGTTAGCTTCTCAGGGACTCTTTGTGAAGACAAGCTGACCCACACCTGCAGAGAGCTGATAGCTCACACCTACCAAGAACTGGCACAGCTAGTTGATGCAACAAAAGGGAGACAAGCAGACACAGAAGAACACACAGAGAAGGGACACAGAAAGTAGACAACAAGCAGGTAGCAAGGGGGGTGATAAATAAATAAACTCAATCTTTAAAAAGAAAATCAGTGACTGAATACTCCAACAGAGCATACAGCCCTCATCTCCAGGCATCCTTGATCACAGCCTCCATCTCAAGAGCAACAAATTGAAGATGTGACTAGAGAAAGAGGCAAATCCTAAACCTTCATTATGACTCTCATCACCCTCTTTTGCTTAATATATTTTTCATTGATGGATATATTTCATACATGGACTTGAAAAATATAGTAAAATTGTAAACATAAAAAGTAAACAGGAATAACACCATACATGTTTGCCATACTTCACATCTCCACCAACACCTTGCATTATTGCGATCCATTTGTTACAAACTAGATCAGAGCATCATCACAATATTACTAATAACTATTACCCATGTTGCAGATTTCATGTATTTTTCTGGAAATTCCCCTATTTTTAAAAACAAATCTATTTTATTGATACATATTTTTAAAACATCCAATGTATCAAAAGTGTACAAAGAATGGTGTTTGGTATATTCAAAGAGTTGTGCATTCAAAACTTCAGTCATTATTAAACTCATTATTTCAATAGGAATATTAATAAAGATAGGAAAATAACAAGCAAAAATTAAATATTTACCCTCTCAATCTCTCTGTTTCCTCTGCTGTATATAGGTGCTATACAATGTAATCTTCCACAAATATTTCTTTATCAAGCAGTTTTGGGGGGGAGGGATATATTCACATACCATATCATCTAAGCACAGGGTATATTTAATGGTCCTTTTTAGCTGTTGGAAAGATCTTTATTGTAAAATTGTGAAATAAAAGAGAAAATTTTTGGAAAGAAATGGACAATTTTAAAAGAGAGTATAAGTTAGGTTAGATTTAATATAATCCATTAAAAGAAAGAGATAGTATGGCAACAAGTATTTATAAAGGTAAATATAATTTTAATAAAATGAAAATTAATTGTAAAAATATCTAGTTTTTATATTCCACCTCTAATAATTGGACTTAATCTATAAGGATGAAATTAAATATTGGTTTACTTGTTCAATTTCCAAAGAGACCATAACTCTTTCTGAGTAATCAAATTCCTATTTGGGAATTCACCTCTTCTTTGTGTGATTTCCCACAGAGAACAATATTTCATATTTGGGCCCCTCTGAGAACAGTAAGCCAAGTTTCAAAGAAGAAATGACAAAAAAAGGGAAAATATTAACAATGCAGAAACAAGCCACAAATACCAAAGGATCCTGGATACCAGATACTTCTGAGCTTAGACTAATAGATAAAATGTTCAAGGAACAGGAAATTGAAGAAGATGGGGCCAGGTGTCCCAGCAGAGCACCTTGACACTCTCAGCCCTTGGCGCCCCTCTCCTCTCTGTCCCTCCTGTCTCCTGCCATGACCCACAGCCCTGGCAGTATTGTTAATCTCCACTCTATTTCCTACATCATTAACAAAAGGCTTTCACCTGGAATGTGCAAGACCCTCCAGAGCTCTTTCAAACTACAACTGGGAAAGTAAAATCAGGACATTGTGCTGCTTAGAAACCCTGGGAGCAACTTATTTGGTCCAAAGAAAGTTCCAGAAAGAGGCTTCAGGAGCTCAGGGTGATTGCAGGGAAGAGAAGAACATTAAGCATGATCCCAACTCAGAAACACAGGCCAGAAGATGGGGTGCCCCTGACTGCTCTTAATTTGGGGAGAGTTCTTGAGATGAAAATTCTTTCTTTTTACGTTGAAGCAGCTGGGCACACTTCTGGAAATCCAGAAGGAATGGGCCAACCTGCCCAGTCTGAGGATTAGGTATTTGCCCCTCAGGCCCTCACTCCCCAACTCTGAGGCTGGTAGAGTCACCACAGGCCCAGGTCTGCCAAGATTAGCTCAGGGAGAAGATGAAATTCAGAGGCTGCAGTGGGCCTGAATCACCAGGTAGGCACCCACTTGCCCTGCTACTGGTCCATTGCTGGGGCCTGTACCCTCTTCTGGAGATGTGCTCCAGGGCTTCATACAAGCTGGGTCATGATTCCTGCACATAAAGAAACTGCACAGCCTCCTGCCAGGAGGAAGGAACACAGACCCTTCAGGCCTAATCAGGACCTGAAAGCAGAGTGACAGCTGTACCATGGATGTAGAGTGTGCCTGGTCATGGGAACCATCCTCACTGACTCCCATGGCTTCAACATCTCTGAGAAAGACCCAGTCACTCCAGAAACCTCCCCTGCTTTTCTGCTGTGTCTTTGCTTCAAGGGAACACATTACTTCAAATTCTGCTTTGTCACACGTGTGATGAGGAAAAATTCCTGGCCTCATGGTTGTCCTGGTCCTAGGAACTAAAGAGTAGATGCCTTGCACCCAACCCCATCCTCAACAGCCATAAGAAATGTGTGGCTCAGGACACCAGGCCCTTCCTTTCTGGCTACTTCTTCATGTGGCTATGCCATCTGCATTTTGTCCTTTCCATTTCACCTGCATTAAGCATTTTACCTTATCTTTTAATATTTTCACCTTAAGTTTTACCTAGTCTAACTTAGGTATAAGGTATGACTAACTTACCTTGACCTCTCAACTTTCTCTCTAACAGATTTTGTAGTTTCTTTCATTTGTAAACCCAAGTTGCCATGGATTTTAACAGTTCTGGGTGAAAAGAAATTTAGAAATAGTTGAGATTCTAGGATCTTTTCTATCCTGAGTCTACAATGTTTTAAATATATATATATATGTTCCCTGATCTCAGACACACATAAAAACCAACAGCTTCCTGGTTAGGCCTTCAGCCCTTCTCTCCTCCCTGTCAAGCCTTCACGTCCACAGAGTGATCAGCTAACTCCAGGGACCAGTTGTGCAGGATGCTCCAATCAAAAGAAATCTCATGGCTGTTTACTTTCCTCTGCCTTCTCTTTTCTGGAAATAAAAACCCACTCATGTAAAAGAAATGCAGTTTAAATGCTAATTTGATCATGTCTGGCTCAAACATAGTAGAGGAATGTATTCTAGTTTCTCCCTCCAAGAGAAAGACAAGTACACAGCCATAAGCCTAGAACAGACAGGTGTGTAAGGTCAGGTGTGAGGTAAGCAGGAGATGTGAGATGTCCCAAGTTCTGCAGGATCAAGAAGCAAGTTGAAGTTCCATGGGCAATGAGCATCTGAGACAGAGCTTCAGAACAGGGCAGGGGACAATGTGGCACAAGAGCAAGATAACTGGCTGTGGTGGTTTGGAACTAGGTAGACCAGAAAAACATGTTCTTAAATGTAATCTATCATGATGATGTTATATCAGTTAAGGCAGGGCCCAGTTGAATCAGGATGGGTCTTAATCCTATTACTGAAGTTCATATAGGGAAGGTCACAAAGAAAGAAAGCCAGAAGTAGCAGCCAAAAGTGAAAATCAGGAGAACCTGAAATAGAATGGAGAAGCCAGGAGATGCTGCCAAGTGCATTGCTATATGACAGAAAAGCTAAGGAACAAGGATTGCTGGCTTTTAGTTCCAGAATGCCTCAGTTTCTAGGAGAAAGCATCAGACTGATGACAAATTGATTTTGCTATTCTCCTTGAAAAAAAGCGAATGTTACTGGATTTTGTCTAGGTTCTTGACTATCCTGCAGAAATGAATTTCAAGAGCTATTGGGTGAGTTTGGCCAGTAATTTATTCAGGTAGGGAGGGATGAGAAATAGGAGAAAAGAACAGGTCAGTGGTCATAGGTAGAGAGGAAGGGTTTGAAATGTTATAAATCAGGAGGATTTACAGACTACAAATTCCCATTATAGATTATAAATCCCCAGGTTTACTTGCAGAGCGATCCAAGTGAGGGAGAGACAGCCAGATTCAGGGTCCAGAGGTGAGAAGGAGTGAGCTCAGGCTTGTGCCAGTTTTTTGAACTGTTAATTATCCCACCCCTTTGCTAATAGAAGGGGAGGAATTATGCTGCTTGCTATTTTGATTGTTTATTTCACCCATCAAACTCCCCTGAGGCCCCAATGGTAAAGAGTTGGGGAATATCCCCCTGGGGCTTCTCCTGGCTTGTAGAGGAAGTCTTTTTCTGAATGGCAGAATCTTGGGGAGGGTCTTTTAGCAGCCATCTTGGAGGTTATTGATGTCCACATGGACTCTCTGCCAGGTTCCAGATCCATCTATTGATTCCCTATCTTACTAGCATACTTTACTAAAAGTAAATAAATTCCCATTGTTCAAGCCAACCCACTGACTGGCAGCAAGGAACCAATCATTGATGAAGGGTACTTATGTATCCCAGTACTTGGGCAGTCAGGAGGAACCCCCAGGCAAGGAATTCTACAAACCTGGTGAGAACAATATTGGAAGAACAAGAAAGCTAGTGTAATACCAGAAAAATCCCCCCTCACATTTGCTGGTCCCTGGCAGGTGGTAACAGTTGAGGCCAGGTGGCACTGGAGGTGAGGCAGAAGGGCAGCAGCTCCTTTCTTTAATTTTAACCCTTTCTATACTGTCTTACTCCTTAGTGATGTTAATATTTCCTTGTGCAAAATAAACTAAAATCCATCAAAAATAACTGTGGGAAGATGCTGTTCCAGTGGCACAGATTATGGTTCTAATCATATGACGGTGGAGGAAAGTGAACATTCTGGTCCTTCCATTCTTCTAACCCCTCAGAAAGAAGTGAACCATCTGAGAAACCATGAGAGATTCTGATGAAAGAACATTTAAAGGGCAAGAAGGAGCAGATGCACAACAGCAGCAAGGGCAGGGCAGGATGGACCTTGGGCCTGGCTTGGGTCCAGCCCTGCCCCAGTCAGCCACATGGGCCACCAGCACCTTCATTATAGTGGCTTTGAACTCTTCAAAGGAAGAGGAGAGTGGGCAGAGGAAATGCTTGGAAACAGCATCTGGGGCAGAAAATGGACTCAGAATAGGTTAATTAACCTAACGGCACTTGAAAACACAAAATACTAATAGGTGACAGTGACAGCTGTACATTACATTTCTTTCTAAGTCTGCCTCTCATTGTCAGAAGGAAGCAGCTCCCACCTGTAGCCATGGGGGCTCCCTCCATCCCGGGGTACAGCTGTCTTTGTTCTCAGCCTCCATGGTTGACTCTCTTCAAGCCCCTCTCTCATGCCCTGAGGGTAGAGCCAGAGCTGAAAAGGGGACTAGCCATGCTAGCCATGGAGAGAATAATACATGGGATCCAGTGTTCTCATCTCCAGGAAATTCTGATACCAGGGCCAGCAGTTCCCACAGTCCTTGGGAAGCTTCTGGGGGAACACGGAGGGTCATTTTCCTGACTTGCTGCTGAAAGCAAAGCAGAGTCAGAAGGAAAGGAGACTAGGAGCTCTAATGTACTGTCTCCTTCCCGTGGCATAGTTAGGTCTTCTGAGCAAGGAAAAGCATCTGCTGCCTGGAAGATGCCATCACCACTGCTTCAATTCACTGTCCTTTATTGCTTGGTCTCTCTTCAGTCTTAACCAACAAACCACAATGTGAATCCTGGACACTCCCAAACCATTACACTTGGTTTACCAGCTCCATTCCTCTGGCTACATGATGTTCCTGTTTCCTGCCCAACTCCTGGCCCTTGCTGCATATTAACCTCAAAACACAGAGTGGTTGCCACAGCCTCACCTGGCAAATACTCAGCCACACATGAGTCTTGAACCTCAATCTGTTGCCAGCCTCAGCTGCATCATTCTCACTCTGATAACAACTTGACTCAACACCTGATGATGAATTCTATGGGTGGGCATAGATTTGTCTATGAATTATCCTGCTTAACCTTGATAAACTTCTGAAAACATGAAAACTGTTTTTTTCACCGCTGGGGTGTTATTTCCCCCTCCTATGATTTATATTATTTTTACCTCTCTCCATTCCCTCTGTTTTATATCCAGCCTGTTAGAAGTTATATTTATGGCTCTTTAAATACATGTCTTTTAACTTTTCTTTCATTCTCCCTTTCTTTTTGCTTTTTGCACAGTGTTCTCAGAGGATTTCTTTACCCGATATTTTCCTTTATTTATTAGCTATATCCATTCTGACATGACAGTCCATCTATCTATTGCTTTTAGCCCAACAAATTTTAAATTTTCTAGGACTTTGTTTCTCCAGTGATATTTTAAATTTTTCTTTTAAAAATATCTTGTTTGATCCATAGATTTTCATTCTTATAATTATATTCTTCTGATACATTTTATAGTATTTTTCATGGTATTAGGTTTCTTTAAATATTTATTTGTAGCGGTGTGCTTGTATTTGCTATATTCTTTTTGTTTGTGTAAGCATTTCTGCATATCCAGAGTTTAAGGAAGGGGAATTAGATGTATTGCTAGGTTGAATTTGTCATTTCATACTTTTCTTAGGCAAGCAAAAGAACAGATTACATTGCGGTGTTTTGTCTCATTTAAATAAGTGAGATTATAAAAAGGATTCTTAGCATTGGTTCCAAGTGAGGCCACAATAATTCTGAATGCAAAAGAAAATTTACTTTGCTTAAGATAATTATAAATAGATACATTTGCCTCAGAGGCAGATTATGTAGAAAGAGAAATTAACTGGAACCCAGTTATTATCCTAAATGTCTACATAAAATAGTTGAACACTTCAAGAAAGAGCCATATATTAAAATACATTATTCATTTTTATTGTGTAAAGGATTATATGTTTTTTGTTAGGGTTTTGAAATGCCCTCTGAATTTTAGAACTGTGTTTATTTGGACAACCCTAAATGTACTCCTTATTTTTTTCTCTCTTTTTAAAAAAATATGAGGTCCCCATATACCCCCACTTCCCTCACCCCCTCCTCCTACATCAACAACCTCTTTCATCATGGTGAGACATTCATTACATTTGGTAAGTACATTTTGGAGCACTGCTGCACCACATGGATAGTGGTTTTCATTGTAGTTTACACTCTCCCCCAGTCCACCCAGTGGGCCATGGCAGGACATACAATGTCCAGTATCCGTCCCTGCAGTACCACCCAAGTCAACTCCAAGTCCTGAAAATGCCCCCATATCATATCTCTTCTTTCCTCTCCGTACCCTCAGCAGCTACCGTGGCCACTTTCTCCACATCAATGCTATAATTTCTTCCATTACTAATCACAGTAGTGTATTCCTTATTGATCCCATGAGGGCCAGGAGCTAGAATTCCCAAACCTGATCCTTGCGATCTGTTGCCGGGAACTCTGGGGAGGAAGGAGGAAGGAGCGCAGGCATCATGGACCCTCTCGGGAAGAGGTTTGGGCTAACTCTGGCCCAGACTCCCCTCTAACCATGCTTCCAGCGACCCACACCCGCCTGGCCCAGGCCACCTCGGGTGCATCGTCAGTAGGGACACCCCCTCTGTGGGAGGGAACACCCTGCCCAGCCAGTCACCAGCGACCCAGCTCGGCGAACAGCACTTCCTGGTGTTAAAGACCTGGCCAAGGATCGAGGTGGCCCCAGGCCTGCCTTTCGCTGTGTTCTGGTCCTCTCACCGGAGCCCTGCCCCCACAGGTCCATTGCCTGGCATCCAGTCACTCACCCCAACCCGCCCCCTCGGATGCACCATGCTGCCAGCAGGATCCTGCGCAAAAGCCGGACTACAGTTTTCTTCCTTTTTTTAAAATTGTCTTTTTTTTTTTTTTAAGATACATAGATCACAAAAAATGTTACATTAAAAAATATGAGGGTCTCATATTCCCCGCACCCCTATATCCTGTATACAGGATATATAAATATGTTCAAATATTTGTTGGTTATTGTTATAGTAGGTAGCGTTACACATGACAACTGAGGGAGTGCTGAGTTCCAGGGGTGAAGCTCTGCATAATTCCCCAATGGGGCAGCAACAATCCCCCAAGTGCAGGGGCAAAGACCAGTGAGAAGGGTGGTCACTGATGAGACTGACTGCATGTGATTGGATGCCAGGTGCTCTCCATCAGGGTAGGGCCACGCCCTCTTAGGGGCGCGGAGTCCTGGAGCGGGACTGGACCTCATTGGCTGGTGGTTCCTGCAGGTGTTCCTGGCCCCTCAAGTCCCACCCAGTCCACGCAGCAGGGGCCTCTTTAAAAGATCAGGGTGTTTTGAAAGTGCCAGGAGCATTTACTGCACTTCTTTCGGCTTTGCCGCCCCCAGGACCCAGAAGGGCAGCAAAGGACGTACTGTCTGGCCTGTGACGTGGGCAGGCTGTGGAAATCATTCTCGGACCCACACCTTGGGACCCTCCCTGTGTTCCTGGCAACATGGCAGCGGTAAGTTTCCAGACCCAACTTGGTTTTGGGTGGGACACAGGTCGGGCGAGGACCCCCCCCCCCCATAGGCGTGGAAAAGTGGGCGAGTGACCCTCCCCTAGCGCCCATCCAGCGCCCCCATGAAGTTCCCGCTAGCTCACCACTAGATGGTGGGATCCTTAAGAGTCTCGTTTCCCCCATTGGTGCTTTTGGCATTTTCTCAGGTGTTTTGTGTTGAAGGGATGTTACTTTTGTTATTGGGGCGGGGAGGGGGAATTAAATGCCCATATTTTTTTGAAAGTAGTTCGAATTTCTCAATGTTTGATTCAAAGATAGCGTAAGCACAGGATCATGTTCCTGAGTTTTAGGCTGGGGGAGATTGGAAAGAGTTCGGTGCTGCCGAGAGAGGAAGAAAATGAAGCCTGGGATCATTCAGAGTATGGGCTCCATGGAGACTGGTTAGGATCTCTTGCTGGAAAGGTGGCAGCCCCAGCTGGGCTAAGTTATCCTGGGGAAGGGGTGAGGTGGGGCAATGGGAAATCCCAGTACTAGGCTGCTAGGGCTGCTTGCTTATTTCATATCAGAGAGGTCATGTAGTATTTGTCTTCAATGCCTGGCTTGCTTCAGTCAACATAAGATCCTCAAGATTCATCCATGTTATCCCATGTGTTTGTACTGTATTCCTTCTTATAACTGAAAAGTAATCCATTGTATGTATACACCAAATTTTACTTAGGGCATTTAGGTTATCTCTGCCTCTTCAAATCTGCTGTTATTTGCTGAAAGCATAGATTTGATTTCTTGGATTGTGCCATTCATTACCATCATATCCATTATCTTTTTGCATACATTTACAATTTCTTCTGTACTCTCTCCAAGTGTTTTCTTAGTATCCTTAATCTCTTCCTTCATGTCATTAAGTTGGCCAATAATATTTGTTTGGGGAGCTTTGATTAGTTGCTCAATGTTCTGCTCCTCTTCCCGGTTTTTAGTTTGTTCATTGGATTGGTCCATGTCTTCCTGGTTATTGGTATGGTTTGTAAATTTTGTTTCTGTCTTGTCATCAGTTTATCTTGATGGGTTTATTCAACTGATCAGCTTCTCAGTCTTGTCTCATGTTTTATGTAGGTGCTGTGTTTTTGTGTGTGTTTATTCTTCTCTTTGACACTTTGTTCTTCTTACTCTATTTCCTTGTTGTTGTCTAAGTTCCCTTGATGGAAAATGGTTGGGGCCAGGGAAAGCAAAAGAGGTAAGAAAGGATAAAGTAAAACTGTACTATTGATAGTAAATGTTAGCAGAAGAACCATGTAAGATGTAGGAGAATGAATATTAAACTCATGTAAGGTGCATAGAGTTATAAGAATGAAAAAGTGGAGTACCTACAGTGAAATGGGAAACAGAATATGGAGAAGAATATAGTATGAATTAAAAGGCCATTGTGATCAGGAGGGGAAATAAAAAAGAAAGAACAATAACACAAAGAGTGAATAAAAGATAGAAAACAGAATAGAGGTGTTAGAAATAAAAAGTCAGAAAATTTGGGGGCTAAACAAAGAGAGGTGTAATGTAATGGTAACAACAGAAGATGGAAGATAGAAAGATGTTAAAGGAAAGGGGATAGCATTTGTAGCCAAAATCTGTACACACCAAAAAGCGGAAATTGAGGACAGGAAGTACAGCAAACAAGAAACACTGCCTGTAGCACCTAATAGAAAAGAAGAAGAAGAAGAAAAAAGGAAGACGGGAGGATAAAGTGGAAGGAAAGACAAGAAAACAAATAAAAAAGACAAGCCCTCAATCAAGGAGTCCTCTTTGCAATTGAATAAACTGCTCAGGAATCTGTGCTTCCCCTTTCTCCCTCACTTCTCTCTCTCCCAGAGTAGCAGGAAGCCCATCTGAGAGTACCCCTTTGAAATTCAAATGGGACCCTGGCATACCAACTCATTGTAGAAAATAATGACTTTTGGTCTCTTTGAGAGCAAGCACCCACGCCTTGTCAGGAACCCTGAATATGATACTGGAAGTCTACTCAACACATCCTACTGTCCCCCTTCCTTAGATGTGTTGCACTGGACTAGTTATTTTCCTGAATCCACATTCTCCCAGACTTATTTTCCCTACCCCAGGGCATTTAGATAAATCGGGCTGTCTTGGCAAATTCACCACTTCTCTATTCCTAGTCTGTAACCCAAGCCAGCTGATACGCTCCTTCAAGCTCAGAAAAGGGGGGATGAGAAAATTGAACCTGCACTCCTTGGGCCCCTCTGCACCTCCTACCAGAACCCTCCCACTCCAGAGTTTGTCTGAGACTGAAGAGCTATGGGAATGCTGGGATTAGGGGAGCACCTGGTTCAGGAAACGTGGGCTCAGGGTCCTTGGGCTCGGGGAATGCAGGTTTGCAGAACACGGGATACAAAGCACATGGATTTCAGGGAACATGGGTTTAGGGATCATAGGTTTGGGGAACAAGGGGCTCAGGAATGCTTCTGTTCAACTGGCAGTGTTCAGGGAATGTTGCAGCTATCAGCCCTAGGGGAATGATTTAGGCTTCCCACAGTTTTGGGCACAAGTGCCAAAAACCCGTGATTTTACCTTGAGCAAGCACTCCTTTTGCCATACTCTCACTAGATCAATGTCTAACAACCTCCTGCTTTGTGGGTTCCCAAAACAGTACATCTAGGCAAGATTCTGTTCCTACTCAGTTTCTTTACAGGAGAGAGCACAAGGCTGCACTCACTTGGATGCCTTCTTGCCATGCCTTTATCTGGCCTTTTGTGATACCCCCCATACCCTGGATAATTATAACTGGGAACTGAAGTGTTGCCTATGAAGGAACCAGTGACTGCCCTTTGATGTTCCGGGACACCACCATCCCTCTCTTTGGGCAGTGCGAGAATCTGCTGTCAGATCTGTTCCTTTTTGGTAGGAGGTAGTGCTTTCCAGGAGTAGGGTGAAAATCTAAGAAGTGAGGATAGGGGCAAGATGGCAATAGAGTAAGGAGCTCCTAGACTCAGCTTATCCTACAGGGTAGACAGTAATGACCCAGAGTTATTAAAGCACCTGTTTGAGGGTCCAGGAGATGACAAAGGAATCCTGCAACATCCTTGGAAGAACAGAAGGAGGAGCCTGCCCATCTGCAGTGAAAATTCATGAGTAGAGCACTCTACACCATCGGGGCTGTGGTCCACCCTCTGCTGGTGGTGCAAGCCACCTCAGGAGCAATTCCATGACTGGAGTTAGAAGCTCCATTTCCCAAAAACTGAGAAAGAAGAGATAGTTGAGTACCAACTTCAGCTACTGATTAGTAAATTCGGTTGGATAAAGTATAATCCTAGGAATAGCTAAAGTTTGAACCTGTCCAAATTAAGAAAGAGAATAGTATCCTCCATTTTAACACTGCTGCTGGCTTGAGGGGACATGGGGATGATGGAATATCACAGTGATGGTGGGATCTGGCTTCTTTCCTGCCAGATCAGATTACAGCCATGGACTAGGTTGCAGCCTGAACTCCAGCAGGAATGAAGCTGACGGGACTTACACCAGTCTCTCTGAGCAACTGCAGACACTTTCAGACAGCACAACCAGATTGTTGGAGGCCCATAGCTCCATCCCAACCTCCCCATAGGATAAGCATGGAGATGTGCTTCCTCACACCCTCTGGGCAACTGCAGGCACTTTTGGCCCCTGTAGACAGGACTGTTGGACACTGGTGGCTCCATCCCCAACACCCAATAGGATAGGAGAGGGCAGTGTTTCCTCAGCCTCTCTGGGCAGCTTGCAGCCACTTTTGGTCCACACATAATGGATTGCTGTGTGCCTTTGACTCCATCCCTGACCCTGAAAGTGGAGAAGGAACAGTACTGCCTCAGCCTCTCAGGAAAACTTCAGGCAATTTTGCTCCACATGAATAAGACTAGGCATTCTGGAGGGTCCATCCCCACTCCTGGCAGGGGAAGATGGGGATGGTGATACATTTTCTAACTGGGCAATGCAGTCAGTTTTTACCCAGATGGCTTAGTTTTCTGCCAACATCTGTGGCTCCATCCCTGCTCCAGGCAGGAGAGGAAGGGGCATAAAGCTTCATCAATCTCTCTGGGCAACTATAGATCATCTTGGCCTGCATGGCTTGGGTTACTGCACATGGCTGTGGATCATCCCGACCCCTGGAAGAGGAGAAAGGTGGTTGAAGATTCATCAGTTCCTTGGGCAAAACAGGCAGTTTCAGCTTCCACAGCTTACAGTACCAACTACAACCTCAGCTTCTTTGCACAACCAGCAAGGAAGAAAGGCCAAGAAAAAGACAAAAAAATAAGCTGAAGAATTTCATATGCTAAACATGAGCCACTACAAAGTTCCAAATTAAATTGATCCAAAGAGGGCCTGTAACATAAAGGCAATCAAATAGAAAGCCCTAGACTAAAGAGAGAAATTGTGCCCAGAATAAATACATCTAGTAAACCAGATACCAAGACACCAATAAAAAATTACAATCCATACCAAGTCAGGAAGACATGGCCCAGTCAAAGGAACAAGCTAAGCCTCCAGATGGCATAAAGGAGTTGGGACAATTAATCATAAATGTTCAAATGAATGTCCTTAATAAATTGAGCAAAAATGGTTAAACAGCTTAAGGATATTAAGAAGACACTGGGTGAGGGCAAAGAAGAACTTGAAAGCATACATAGAAAAATAGTAGAATTCATGGAAATGAACAATAAATGAAATAAAAAAATAAATTGAAGGCATATAACAGCAGATTTGAGTAAAAAAATATAAGATCAGTGAGCTGGAAGACATGACCATTGAAAGCAAACATACAAAAGAACAGATAAAGGAAAGAATGGAAAAAATCGAACCAGGTTGCAGGGAACTAAGTGACGGCTAAAGACATGCAAACATATGTGTCTTGGGTATCCCAGAAGGAAAAGAGAAGGGAAAGAGGGCAGAAGGAATATTTAAAGAATTAATGGTAGATAATTTCCCAACCCTATTCAAAGACAAAGATATCTGTGCCCAAGAAGCACAACACACTCCTATCCAAATAAATCACATACTAATCAGAATGTCAAACATCAAAGACAAAGAGAGATGTGAAGACAATGCCTACAGGAGTTGCTGAGGGCAGGGAGACAGAAGAGGGGGTGTGATATGGGGCATTTTGGGGACTTGGAATTGTCCTGACTGATATTGCAAGGACAGATCCCAGACATCATAGGTCCTGCCAAAACCCACTGGATGGACTGGGGGAAAGTGTGAACTACAATGTAAACTATAATCGATTCTGTGTAGCAGTGCTCCAAATTGTACTCATCAAATGCAATGAATGTACCACACTAATGAAAGAAGATTTTAATGTGGGAGGAGTGGGAGGTGTGAGGAGTGAGGTATATGGGATCCTGATTTTTTTAATGTAACATTTTGTTTAATCTATGTATTTCTAAAAGATAATAAAAAATATAAAAAATAAAAAGTACATACTATAAAAAGGAAAAGAAAACAAAACAACTCGCCCATACTATCCTCTCCCCTCTGATTAACTTGCCCTTCCCTGGTTCCTGGGAAACACTAGGTGGAATTCACATGAACTAACAGGGTAAGACTTGACCACGACTCAGCAGTTCTTTGACATTTTTTTCTTCTATTTCTACTTCCTCTGCTAAATAACAAGCTTTTCCATTTATCTCCAGTTTTGAGTGCTCCATTTTAGCAGTGATCCAAAATGGATTCATCAAGTGAAATGAATGTGCCACACTGATGAAGGATGTTGTTGATGTGGGAGGAGTGGGGGTGGTGGGGAGTGAGGTAGATGGGAACCTCTTATATTTTTTAATATAACATTTTGTGTGATCTATGAGTTTTTAAGTCAATAAGAATTTTTCATTTTCAAAAAAAAAAATCAAAACCACAAATAAAATTTGGAACTAAGAAAAAAGGGAGAGAGAGAAACTTGAGAGCAGCAAGGGTTTCCCCTGAAATCACATACAAGGGATACCTAATAAGATGAAGTGTGAACTTCTCATCAGAAGCCATGGAGACAAGAAGGCAGTGATAAGAAAATTAAGATACTGCAAGAAGAAAACTGCCAGCCAAGAATGTTATAACTGGTAAGACTCCCTTTCAGAAATGAAGATCAGTTTAGAATACTCACAAATAAACAGAAACTGAGAGAGTTTGTAACCAAGAGATTGGTTATAAGGAAATACTAAAGGGAGTGCTAGAGCCTGTAAAGAAAAGGAGAGTAAGGCTTGTAAGAGAGTTTAGAAATGAAGATTATATCAGTAAAAGTAGTTAAAAGTGTAAAAAGAGTGCTGAGAATAAGATATGACAAAACAGAAAAGTCAAAATGGGTGAAGTGAGAATGGCCTTCACAGTAATAACATTGAGAGTTAACGGATTATATCCCTAATCAAAAGTCACAGACTGGTGGAATGGATAAGAAAATATGAGCCATCTATATACAATGTACAAGAGACTCACCTTTGATCCAAGGATACAAATAGATTGAAAATCTGGAAAAACATATTCCATGCAAGCAGTAACAAACACAAAACAAAACAGAAATATAGCTGGAATAGCTATACTTATATAAGACAAAATAGACTGTCAAACAAAACTATTAGAGACAAGGAAGGGCATTATATATTAATAAAAGGGGCAATTCACCAGGAAGAAATAACTATTGTGAATATATGTGCACCTAACCAGGATGCCCCAAATTATGTGAGGCAAACACTGGTAAACCTGAAGGGAGAACTAGATGCTTCCACAATAAAAGTTGGAGACAATATGCCACTCTCATCATTGGATAGAACATCTGGGCAGAGATTCAATAAATAATCAGAAGGCTTGAATAATATGATAAACTAAACCTAATACACATATACAATATATTACACCCCAAAACAGTTTACATTTGTCTATATGTCTATTTTTATGCCACTACCTTGCTGTTTTTACCACTGTAGCTAGGTAATATTATTTTATTTACATTTAAATTGTTTTTGAGCCATACAATATGTTACACAATATATTTATTTCAGAGTAATGCAATCATACAGTATTTGTCCTTTTCTGTCTGGCTTGCTTCACTCAACATAATGTCTTCCAGGTTCATCCATGTTATCATAGGCTTTACATCTTCTTACTTCTTACAGCTGCATAATATTCCATTGTGTGAATACAACAGTTTATCCATTCATTTGCTGATGAACACTGGGCTGTTTCCAACTTTGGCAATTGTAAATAATGCCACTATGAATATCAGTGTGCAGATGTCTGTTCATGTCACTACTCTCAGTTCTTCTGGGTATATACCCAGTAGTGGTACTGCAGAGTCACATGGCAATTCTATATTCAACTTCTTTAGGAACTGCCAAACAGTGCTCCACAAGGGCTGTATCATTCTGCATTTCCACCTATAGTGAGTAAGTGTTCCTATGTCTCTACATCCTCTCCAACACTTGTAGCTCTCTTTTAATAGTGGCCATTCTGAAGGGTAGGAAATGATATCTCATTGTAGTTTTGATTTGCATTTCCCTAATCAATAGTGATATTGAGCATTTATTCCATTATGAGACTTTTTGTCATTTATATTTCTTCTTTGGACAAATGTTTATTTAAGTCTTTTGCCCATTTTTAAATTGGGTCACTTGTCTTTCTATTGTTGAGTTATAACATCTCTTTATATATCCTGGATATTATACCCTTATTGATATGTGATTTCCAAATATTTTCTACCATTGAGTTGGCTGCCTTTCTACCCTTTTGAGAAAGTCCTGTGAGATGTCAAAGCATTTATTTTGAAGATGCCCTATTTATCTATTTTTTTTCTTTTGTTGCATGTACTTTGGGTGTAAAGTTCAAGAAGCCACAACCTATTACAAGGTCTTGAAGGTGTTTCCATTTTTCTTCTAGTAGTTTTATGATCATAGCTTTTATGTTAGGTCTTTGATTCATTTTCTGTTGATTCTGGTATAGGCAGTGAGATAGGGGTTCTCTTTCATTCTTTTGGTTATATATATTCAGTTGTCCCAGCACCATTTGTTGAAGAGACTGCTGTGTCCCCTTAAGATTAACTTGGTAGGTTTATCAAAATCCATTTGACTGTATAGGTGAGAGTTTATTTCTGGATTCTCAATTCTGTCCCACTGATTGATGTGACTCTCTTTATGCCAGTACTATGCTGTTTTGACCACTGTAGCTTTGTAAGAAGTTTCGAGGTCAGACAGTGAAATACCTCCCATGTTGCTCTTTATTTTTAGAATGCTTTTGGCTATTCAGGTGCACTTTCACTTCCAAATGAATTTGTTAATTGCCTTTTAGGTTGGGATTTTGACTGGTATTGCATTGGATCTATAAATCAGTTTGGGTAAGACTGACATCTTCACAATATTTATTCTTTGAATCCATGAACACAGAATATCTTTTCATTTGTTTAGGTCTTTTTAAAATTTCTTTTAGTATTGTTTTGTTTTGTTTTTCTGCATATAGGTCCTGTACTTCTTTGGTTAAAATCATATCTGGATTTTTGGTCTTTTTATTGCTGTTGTAAATGGAATTTTCCCCCAATTTCCTCCTCAGATTGTTCAGCACAAGTATACAAAAACTTTACTGAGTTTTGTATGTTGATCTTGTGTCCTGCCACTTTGCTGAATTTATTTATAAGTTCAAGTAGCTTTTTTGTTGATGCTTCAGAATTTTCTATATACAGGGTCATGTCATCCACAATAAATGAGACTTTAACTTCCTCTCTTGCTATTTAGATCCCATTTTTTTTCTTGTCTAATTGCCCTATCTAGGACTTCTAGTACAACATTGAATAAAAATGGTGACAGTGGGCATCCTTGTCTTGTTCCCCATGTTAGAGGGAAAGCTTTCAAACTTTCCCCATTCAATACAATGATGGCTGTTGGTTTTTCATATATACCTTTTATCATATTGAGGAATTTTCCTTCTATTCCTAACGTTGGTAATGTTTTTATCAAAAAAGTGTGCTACTTTCTGTCAAATGTCTTTTCTGTGTCAATTGAGATGATCATGTGGGTTTTTCCCTTCAATTTGTTAATGTGGTATATTACGTTGTTTGATTTTCTTATGTTGAACCAGACTTGCATACCAGGAATAAATCCTACTTGGTTGTGATGTTTTTGGGAGTTTTATTTTTTAATGACTGATTCTATCTCTTGTGATTGGTTTGTTGAGATCATCAATTTCTTCTTTCATCAATGTAGGCTGCTTGTGTGTTTCTAGGAATTTGTCTATTTCCTCCAAATATTCCTTCTTGTTGGCGTATAGTTTTTCAAAGTATCTTCCAATGATAGTCTTTATTTCTGTAGTGTCAGTGCTGATTTCGCTTTTCTCATTTCTTATTTTGTGTATTTGCATCTTCTCTCTTTTTTCCTTTGTTAGCCAGCTAAGGATTTGTCAATTTTATTGATCTTCACAAGGAACCGGCTCTTTATTTTTTCTAGTGCTTTCTTATTTTTTATTTCATTTAGTTCTGCTCTGATCTTTGTTATTTCTTTCTTCTTCCTTTAGGGTTACTTTGTTGTTTTTGTTTTTGTTTTTTTTTCCACGAATTCCTCCAAGTGTGCAGTTAGGTTTTCAGTTTTAGTTCTTTCTTCTTTTAGGATGTTTAGCAGTTTAAAATGGTTATGAATTCCAAATATATATATTGGATTATGTTTGTAATCTTATCTCTACCTGGGCTTGATTGAGTTACCATTAGGGCTTTAATTTGGCCTTGTCATTAGGGTTTTGAGTCCCCACCCCTTTGTGGGTGGAGATTCACAGATAAAAGGCATGGCAAAGGATAGAGTTGTGGGCTTTTAATGTTGGAATTTTGATTTTTGAGTTTGATGCTGAAGACTTAAACTGGAGCCCTGACAATTCAGCACACAGGGGAAAGAGAAGCCAGGCCCAGGAAGGAAGGAACCTTGAAGCCAGAGTAAAGCAAATCCCAGGAACATAGGAACCCAGGAAGGTTGAACCCTTGCAGATGTTGTGAGCCATCTAGATCCAAATAGACTTTTGTGAGGGAAGTAACTTATGCTTTATGGCCTGGTACCTATAGGATCCTACCCCAAATAAATACCCTTTATGAAAACCAACCAGGTTCTGGTATTTTGCATCAGCACCCCTTTGGCTGATTAATGCAGAATGTATTAATTTATGGCTATGAATTTCCCTCTCAGTACAGCTTTTGCTGCTTCTCATAAGTTTTGGTATGTTGTGTTGTCATTGTCACTGGTCAAGGACGTTACTGTTTCTTTTGAGAATTCTTCCTTGACCCATGGTCAAGAGTGTGTTGTTTACCATCCATATCTTTGTGCCTAATCTGGTTCTCTGGTCCTTGCAGATTTCTACCTTCTTTACACTGTGGTCAGAGAAATTGGTTTGTATGATTTCAGTCTTTCTGAATTCATTGAGTCTTTCTCTGCGCCCTATCATGTTGTCTATCTTGGAGAATAATCTATGTGTGCTTGAAAAGAAAGTATATCCTGCTGTATTTGGGTGTAATGTTCTGCATATGTCTTTTAGGTCCAGATCCTCTAATATATTATTCAAACTCTTTCTTTACTGATTCTCTGTTGAGATGTTCTGTCTAATGGTGATAATGGCGTATTAAAATTCTCCACTGTAATTGTAGAGGCATCTATTCCTCCACTTAGTTTTCCAATGTTTGCCTCACATATTTGGAGGCACCCTAATTAGGTACATAAATGATTATGATTGTTCTTTATTCTTGAAAGATTACACTTTTCACTAATATGTAGTGTCCATCTTTGTCTCTCACAATAGTTTTGCATTTAAAGTCTATTTTGGCACCCACATCCCCATGAGAGTGTGGCCCAGGCCCCGCATCACACGGCAGGGCCTGGCTTCCTGCCGTGCAGCACAGCCTCCAAACCATGCTTGTCTTTTATGGCCATTGTGTGGCCCCAGTGCTGCCTTTGTTCCAGGCCCACTATGTGCCGGTGCCCCCTGGTGGACTGAGGGGGTGGTGGCTGGAAGTGGGAGGGGGACTGACCCAAGGGCTCATGCCACCCTTTGCTCACAGGTCTCCATGGTTGGTGACCTCACTGCCCTCGTGATCGACAATGGGTCCAGCACATGCAAGGTAGGCTTTGCGGGTGAAAACATGCCCCGTTCCATGTTCCCGTCCATCGTGGGGCACCCCTGGCACCAGCGTGTCATGATGGGCATTGATCACAAGGACTCCTATGTGGGCAATGAAGCACAGAGCAAGAGGGGCATCCTGACTCTCAGGTACCCCATCAAGCATGGCATTGTCACCAACTGGGATGACATGGTGAAGATCTGGCACCACACCTTCTACAATGAGCTGCATGTGGCACCTGAAGAGCACCCCGTGCTGTTGACTGAGGCGCCCCTGAACCCCAAGACCAACCGTGAGAACATGACACAGATCATGTTTGAGACCTTCAACATCCCTGCCATGTACGTGGCTATCCAGTCTGTTCTGTCCCTGTATGCCTCTGGCCGCACCACAGGCATTGTCATGGACTCTGGTGATGGCATCACCCACACGGTGCCCATCTATGAAGGCTATGCACTTCCCCATGCCATCATGCGCCTGGATCTGGCTGGCAGTAACCTGACTGACTACCTCATGAAGCTCCTCAGCGAGCGTGGCTACAGCTTCACCACCATGGCCGAGCGGGAGATTGTGCGTGACATCAAGGAGAAGCTTTGCTACATTACCCTGGACTTTGAGCAGGAGATGGCCACTGCTGCTTCTTCCTCCTCCCTGGAAAAGAGTTACGAGCTGCCTGATGGGCAGGTCATCATCATTGGCAACGAGCGGTTCCGCTGCCCTGAGGCCCTCTTCCAGCCCTCCTTCCTGGGCATGGATTCCTGTGGCATCCACGAATCTACTGTCAAAGCCATCATGAAGTGTGACAAGGAGTTCTACAAAGACCTCTACACCAGCATGGTGCTGTCCGGTGGAACCACCATGTACCCTGGCTTTGCTGAAAGAATGCAGAAGGAAATCATGTCGCTGATTCCCAGCACAATGAAGATCAAGATCATCAACCCCCCTGAGCGCAAGTACTCGGTTTGGTGTGGTGGTTCCATCCTGGCCTCGCTGTCCACCTTCAAACATATGTGGATCAGCAAGCAAGAGTATGATGAGTACGGCCCCTCCATTGTCCACAGAAAATGCTTGTAGGTGGACTGTTACTTAATTATGTCACACCCTTTCTTGACAAAACCTAACTTGTGCAGAATACCAGATGAGATTGGCATGGCTTTGTGTGTTGTTTTTTTTTTGTTTTGTTTTTTGTTGTTGTTGTTGTTGTTTTTGGCACTTGACTCAGGATTTAAAAACTAGAATGGTGAAGGTGACAGCAGTCGGTTGGAGCAAATATCCCCAAAAGTTCTATAAATGTGGCTGAAGACATTGTACATTGTGGGCTTTTTTTTTTTTTAATACTCATTCCAAATACCTGAGATGCATTGTAACAGGATAGTCCTCATCTTCCCAAAAGCCACACATTTCTCCCTAGGGAGAAGTGCCTGGTCCTCACCTATGTCACACTTGGGAGGTGATAGCCTTGCTTTCATGTAAATAATGTGTCCTCCAAATTTTTTGAATTAAATCTTCCACCTTAATACTTGTTCTTTTATTTTGAGTGGCAAGCCATCATTACCCCCTTTTGGTCCCCTAACTTCAGATGTATGAAGCCTTTTGGTCCGCAGAGGGGGCTGAGGGGGCATGGTGGGTTAGATAAGAGGACATCAGAAGGATGTGATGTTCTGGAAGCCAAGCAGATGAGGTCTGTCCAGGAGGGGTGTGGATGGAGGTGGCTGTTGAGCTGGACCACAATGCTGGTGGCAAGACAGGTGGGTCAAAGTGTACCGTGAAAGGTGGGAGAATGGGGTCACAGAGTCAGCAACAGGAGCCTATATCATTCTGAGATGTTCTGTGGGTGTGGGAAGAAGCATCACAGGGGCAGCTGGAGGGGTGGAGGAGTCCAGAAACGCTGATGTGTGGGATGGGAGATCTATAGATACCTCAACTAAGGGAATGACTGAGGAAAAGGAAGACTGATGGTCCTAAAAGGGTGGATTTTCAGGGAGGCCTGGGCAAGGCAGTGGTGGGGTCTGCCTGGGAGTCTTGTTTTCATCCTGAAGCAGGCTGGATGTGGGGCAAGGAGGAACTTTTTCCTTGGTTACTTTCCATCACTGAAATTAGTGTCAAGGTCCTTAGTGACAATGATCAGTGGGGACATGGGGGAGAGACTGAGGGGAAAGCAGGAGGGTGTAGGCATCATTAGGCAGAGGTACATGTGGCCTGGGTGCTGGGCATTCCCTGAGATGGTATTTGCTGGAGACTCATTGGTGGTTGTGCCTTTTATGAAGGGGATTGGGTAGCATGAGTGAGTGTGACCAGCTCAGTGTTGTGATGAGGGAGCAGGGCAGAGGGCTCAGGTGTGTGGGGCATGGACTCCCCCAGGACAGGGGGCTGTGTGGAGTGGGCATGGGGACAGGTAGTGAGCATGGTGGCAACACTGGTATCCAAGGGCTGCCAGTGCTTGCAGGCACATGGTCACCAATGAAGAGGTGGTGCCCAGGGTGTGGGGCTGGCATGGGATGGGGGTTGCTGTCACCGGCTGTGAGGGCTACTTCCCAGCCCTTCCCAATGGAGCCAGGCAATGAGGGTGCAGGGCAAGACTGGGGACCCTGCATGGGATGAACCATCTGAGAGTCATTTCTACGATGGGAATGACCATAGGAGGAGTCCCCAGCCTGCATCCCAGGGACCTGGGGATTGACTGCAGGGAAGCAGAGAGATGACAAGGGGAAGCAGCTGAGGTGGCTAAGGGAGGGAGAGTGCTCTTGGGTGGAGTGATGCTGCATCCCCCAATCAGAGCAGGTCCTGTGAGGAAAAGAGAGGAGAGGAGGGTGTTAGGTGTGTAGATGCTACTCCCAGCAGGCAATGGGTGAGGGAAGCTGGTGGAGGCCATTGCCTGAGATGACTAGTCCTGGAGAGTGACAAGGAGTTCATCCCCAGGGAACAGCTCTGCCCAGAGGTGGAGAATCCCAGGAACCACTGACTGAGCTGAGAGTTTCCTACTACAGTAACCCCCATTCCACTCGAGGTCTCCCCTCTCTGGGTACCCCAACCCTATGTCCCCCCACTCTAGTTCCCCCCACTCCAGGTACCACAATTCTAGTTCCCCTTACTCTAGGTCCTCCTCACTCCAGGTTCCCTGAATCCAGGTCACAGCTTCCCTTCCCAATCCTCTGCCTCTCCCAAGAGTGTTGTGGGGAAGGGTCTGTTCTTAAGCAAACAGAGTGGTGAGAGGAGCCCTCCTCCAGTAGAAGTTCCAGATACCTTGCTCTTTTGAGGAGGGTTATGGAAACTTCCTCCACTTATCTGAAGCCCAGGGCCTCCTGCAGTAAGTGAGGTGTGCAACCAGCATGGACTACCCTTGGGTCAATAGTGAAGGTCTGAGTTAAGGTCTGGGGACAGGTTGGCCACTAAAATAAGGGAGGCACGGTCCAGAGAGTAAAGGTACCTTGATGGGGTGATGTGCAGAGGGAAGGAGGAGCAGCAGTTGGGACTGTCAAGAACTAGCCTGGGAATTCCAATAGCACCCACATCTGGTCAGCCAGAATGGAGAGAATGAGAAAGAGCAGATCATCAGGCCTGTGGAACAGACAGGCCCTGCCATCTGCCCTCAATAGTCTTGTAGGTGCTTGCTGCCCTTTTGGATTGCAGTTTGGCCATATAATGAACTCTTTTGATGTCCATAACCCACTCCTCTTTAACTTCACTCCTAGAAGTCCATCTTATAGGAAAGAGTTAAGTTGTGAACACAGGCATTCTGTTTCAAAAGGGAGGCACTACCTAGGATGGAAATGCTTCAGTACACTCTAGTCCTCTTTGGATGGAATACATGGAAGGACTAGGTATATGAGTAAGGCCACAGGCAGATTACCAGGCAGCCTCAGGGTGGCAGAGGCAGTCGTCCCTTCTTTCTGTTACTGCTGTGAAAATGGGTTATGTGCACAGAGTGAAATATGTATAAACTAAGGAAAACTGCAAAAAGCCCGGGAATCCCACCAGCCAGTGCTTAGCTCTGGAAGTTCCAGATGAGGAAGAACCCATGCCTCCCAGGGGCAGAGTGCCCTTCTTGTCATAGATGGGTTGGTGCTTGAACATTGGAGACCAGCCTGCTGGGGGCACCTGCCAGGTGACCTTATGAAGGTGCCTCAACTAATAGGACATCAACACCTGCCATGTGGGGCCACTCTAGCGAGCACCTCACAAGCTCCTATGAAGGGAAGTGAGTCAAAGTTCACAGGATATGATCTGGCCAGAGTCAAGAAGTGGCTCTGCTAAAAAGGGGCTTTGTTTTCCTTTTGTACTTTTTTTCATTGCTGGATCAGGCCAGGTTGGGGCCCTCAGTGGCCTGAGCCAGTGTGGCCCAGGGGCACAGAGGAGAGATTCAGAGACAGATGAGCTGTACAGGATGGCCCTGGACAGAAGCTTGGCCCTCAGTTGGAGTTCCTTGAGGACTGTGTTCTTTGGGGAATTGGGAGGAAATTCTCATGGGCATCTAGCCCCCACCCCTGCCTTTACTTGAATGGGCTGTGTGGAGCTGGCCTGAGTATGGGAAGGGCATGGGGGTGCTGTGTGTACTGTGTGGTACTGGAGGCTGGTGCTATGGTGACTGTCCTTTGTGTTGTCAGAGTTGACCTGTGGCCCGAGAGGTGACGCAGAGCTTCCTGGTGCTGCTGTGGGAGAGCAGGGACTCTTGTGCCCAGCCTCAGAGCTGGTGACTCCCATGAGAAGGCTGTGCTAGGACCTGCCTGATGACCTTGTCCAGGTGGAGCCTTAGGTAGGGGTGCTGTTTGAGAGCCAGCTTCACCTGCCGCTGCTGGACACCAAAGGATGTGGTTCTGATGTGTGCACACGTGCTGGCCTGGCAGGAGCAGCACCATGCTACACACCAATTGCTGGAGGTGGGCCTGGGGCAGAGGGTGGGAGGACAGAGGACAGTGTCATCAGTTCATTTGGGAGTTCTGAGGTGGCCTCTCTGAAGAGGTGCCCCCTGTATTGATACCTGAAGATAGGGCCAGCACACAAAGAGTTGGAAAGATCCAGCCAGTGCAGCTCCATTGGGGCAGGTGGGGAGGTTCTGTGAAGGGTCCTTGAAGTCACCAGGCAGCAAGGACATGGAGAGCTATGATCCCTGAGCCCCGACTATCACACACTGGGCAGGGGTCCTGCAGTCTTGAGGCCTCCTTGCTGCTTGTCTAGTGTCCTGAAGAGAACCCTGAATTCTCAGGGTCTCCAGAAGAAATTCTGATGTCTTCACCAAAATGGCCCCAATAACCATTGTGTTTGTGGTGGTAAAGGTCAGCACAGGCCATGGAAATGCTCATCGTGGTGGCTGATGTAGTTAAGTAAATGGTGGGCAGCATGCCTGTGCCAAGGCCATGCATCTTGATTATCTGAAAAGTCCAGTAAGTGGAAGCAGGTGTTTCCAGGGTGAAGGTTCGGTGTGTTCTTCCTCATGCTCAGCCCAGAGTGCAGAGCCTGAGGCCAGCCTTGCTGGTGAGATAAAGTTCCTTCACAGCAGATGGTAGCCAAGCCTCCACAGCCATGCTCCTCTTCTCCCTGGGCATGTGGTCACAGGCCCATCCTTTGCTCTCTCTTTCCCTTGTGCCCCCACAGCAGGTGAGGTTCAGAGCTATGCCAAACTCATGGGGAGTTTGAGGGGATCCAAGGTATGTGGCCCTCTTGGGGGTGATATGAGCATGTCTGGAGACCCTGTGTGGTGACCCAGCTCGCACAGGGCCATACTGCCAGTGGGTGGCACTGATGATGCACTGGCCATTTTCCACCTTCACCACTTGATCCCTCAAGGGCTCTTGTAGGAGGTGGAAGTAGGATTCTCCCTAGACTCTCAGCCCCTGACTCAGGCATGTTTTCTTCCTGGAGGTCAGAAGCAAGGGTTCCAGTTCTCATAACATCCAGGCATCCAGGACTAAGCCATGCTCTGCTCAGCAGGGTTGCTGCATACCGGGATGCAGGCAGGAGCTGGTGCAGCTCTGGATGATATCCACTAGGAGCTGGACAGGAAGAGGCTGGGTATTGCCATGCTGACCCCCATGCAGAGGGTCTGCTGCAGGAAGAGGTAGGCTGTGAACATGGGTTTGTGCTAACCTTATGCTCCCCCCCCCCCCGGGGAGAGGTGTGAGCTGGGCATGGGGTTGTGTTTATCCCACATGACTCCTCCAGGAAGAGGTAGGCTCTGGGTGTGGGTTTCTACTTATCCCACAGGGCTTCCCCATGGCCCAGGGGCTGAAGTCACAGAAATGAGGCAGGAGAACCACATACAGTAGCAACAGTTAAACTTACCAACAAGTGCCCCTTAGCTGGCATTTCCCCAGTACCCACCATGTGCCCTCACTGGCTGACAATTGTCACCTGTTCTGTCAGTCAAGTTCTGGCTGCAAACACATGGCACATGAAGCAGGGTGGTTGTGGGCTGAGGGGCATTGGTTAGGGAAGATGTCACCTTGGGCTGGCATGGTGGTGGACCTTGCCATGTCAGGACCAGGGTGTGGGAGGGGCTTGGCATCCTGGAGGTGAGTCAGTAACTTTCCAGGTAGTGAGTAGACAGTGGGAGCCACTTAGAATTTGTGTGTGGGGGGGTGTGGTGGTTTAGAACCTTAAAAAGTGTAAGAGGTATTCTCTCTTGGCCCATGGGAAAACAGGTCATAGACCATGTTTGGAACACAGAACCAGTTTGCCCTCCCCTCCTGGAGGATCAGAAGGAGGCTTCTGGTGCAGTGCTCCTTGCCAAACTGGCCAGAACTGGGGAATACTTTGAGAGGGAGGAAAGGAGTTCCATTTGATGTGTGTTGTGCAACATGGAGTGTAGACTGTTCAGGGTTGTTCAAAAGGCACTTGAATATTAAATCTTCAGCTGACAGCTATTCGTACGTCACTTTTTTCTTATGGAAATTTCCAGTATACACAGATGTAGAAGGAATACCAGTGGGAACTGTCATACTGCTTGAACATCTGTCAGCTCTTAGCCAGTGTTGTTCCATCAGATTGTGTTCAACCCTGGTGTGGTGAGAGAGGGGGAGAGAGGATTGAGGGCTGACACTGCTTCTCTGACCTTCAGGGACTCATCCCTGGAATTTTCCAGACAGTGTGGGGTGAGGATGTATCAGCAGAGGGGGCTGAGAAGAAATGTTGGCTGAGATAAGAGGACATCAGGAGGGCATGGTGTTCTGGAAGCCAAGAAGATGAGGTCTGTCCAGGAGGGATGTGGATGGTGGTGGCTGTTGAGCTGGACCACAATGCTGGTGGTGAGGCAGTTGGGTCAAATTGTACCATGAAGAGTGGGGCATGGATGGAGAATGGGTTATGGGGTCATCAGCAGTAGCCTAGATCGTTCTGAGAGGTGCTGTGTGTTTGGGGAGAAGCATCATGGGGGCAGCTGGAGGGGTGGGAGTGTCCACATAGGTGGAGATGGGAGATGGGAGATCTACAGACACCTTAGCTAAGGGAATGACTGAGGAAAAGGAAGGCTGGTGGTGCTAAAGGGGGTGGATGTCGGGGGAGGCCTGGGCAAGGCAGTGGCAGGGTCTGCCTGCGAATCTGGTTTTCAGCCTGGGGCATGCTGGGTATGGGGCAGGGAAGCACTTTCCGCTTGGTTACTTTCCATTACTGTGAAATAAGTGCCATGGTTCTTAGTGACAATGAACAGTGGGGGGCATGGGGAGAGACTCAGGGGAAAGGAGGAGGGTGAAGGTTATCTTTGAGGCAGAGGGGCAGGAAGCTTAGGTGCTTGGCATCCCCTGAGATGGTATTTGCTAGATACTCATTGGTGGTTGTGCCTGTCATGAATGGGATTGGGCAACATTAGTGAGTGTGAACAGGTCAGCGTTGTGATGAGGGAGCAGGGCAGAGAGGTCAGGTGTGGATGGGATGGACTCCCTCAGGCCACGGGGCTGTGAGGAATGGGGCATGGGGTCAGGTGGTGAGCATGCGGACATCACTGAGATCCTAGACCCTCCAGTGCTTGCAGATACGTGGAAGCCCACCAAGAGGGGGTGCCCAGGGAGTGGGGCTGGCATGGGATGGGGGCTGCAGTCACTGGCTGTGAGGGCTGCTTTCTGGTGCTGCCCACTGGAACCAGGCAACAAGGAGAGTGCAGGATGAGACTGGGGACCCTGCATGGGGTGAACCATCTGAGAGTCATTTACAAGGCAGGAGTGACCTAGGGAGGAGGCTCCAACCTGGATCCCAGGGACCTTGGGGGGTGGCTGTAGGGAAGAAGGGAGATGACAAGGGGGAGGATCTGAGGTGTCCAAGGAAGGGGGAGTGCTCTGGGCTGGAGTGATTCTGCAGCTCCCAGCCAGAGCGGGTCCTGAGAGGAAAAGAGAGGTGGGTGGCAGGTGTGTAGGTGCTGCTCCCAGCAGTCAACAGGAGAGGTAAGGTGGTGGAGGCCATTGTCTCAGGGAATTAGTCCTGGAGAGTGACAGGGAGTTCAGCTCCAGGGAACAGCTCTGCCCAGAGGTGAAGAATCCCAGGAACCATTGACTGAGCTGAGCAGGGGGTCCACTCAGTTACCCCACTCCAGTACCCCGCCCACTCCAGTTCCCTTCATTTGAGGACCCCCTCTCCAGTTTCTACAATTCCAGTTCCCCTCACTCCAGTTCCCCCTCACTCTATGTCCCCCTCACTTCAGATCCCCCAATTCAGATCTCCTCATGCTAGTTCCCCCCACTCCAGGTCCTACCCATTCTGGGCCCTGCTAAATCCAGGTTCCTATTATCTGAGTCCCTCCCACTCAGCCTCCTGCCTTAGCTGAGATCCATCCACTGGATTCTGCTCACCCCAGGTTCCTATAATCTGGGTACCCTCTCTCTCAGGGTCCTGCCCTTTTGTGGTACACCCTCAGGGACTCCCAGGAGAGCAGTGACTGTATAATTGACATTTTATCCATTGCCCACATGTACAGCAGCTCTTCCACAGAAAGGAGCTGAGTACCAAGCTTGTGTGGGTGTGTAGGCAGGTTCGGAGACCCCATGATAGAGCTGGGCTCAGGAGTGGACCCTTAGGGATCAGGAGCCCTACTGTGGTCCTAGATTTGTGGTCCTCACTCGTGTCTGCAGGTGGCCAGCATCTCTTCCTGTGCAACTCTGAGTCTATGGGAGGCAGCTAGTCACACCTCCCCAGAATGAGGCCAGAGAGGTGAGGCAGGAGAGGGTAGCTGAAGGGTTGCATCCTTGGGGACCTTTGAGGAGGAAGCAGAATTGGAGTTTCCTGTTCTCATTAGCTTCTTCCCCGCTGTCCTTGTCCAGACACTTCTTTCCCTCTTTACAAAATGTCTAAAGAGCTGGAACATCCCCAGAGAGGTTGACCAGAAGTTTCAGGATTTTACCTTGAATATGGGCTCCAGCACCAACAAGTTCCGAAGGGTGAGAGCAAAGGGTGGGGCTGCCTTCTCCAGTCTTTACCCTCCCTGGGCTTCTCTCCCCCAGATGTTCCCCTAGAAGCCTCCCCCCTAGAATGATCCCTCACAAGCTATTCCCAAGACACTCCTCACCCAGAGTGCTTCTCCAGCATGCTGACTGCCTACAGAGCTCCATGTTGACAGTCTGACCCCCAGGAAGTTCCTCCAAGCTGCATGTCCTCCAGGATGCTCCCCTTAGCATGCTCCCCACAGGCTGTTCTCCCCAAGGGTCTCCATCCAGGGATCTCCCCTCCATGGGCTGCCTCAGGTGCCCTGAGAGTTACTCCTCTACTGGATGCTAATTGTCCTAGGACAGGGCCTCTTGGCTAATGGGTATCCCTGCCCCAAATAGAGTCTGCACACATAGGAGCTTTGTTTAGTCACAGGGAGACAAAACATAGTAGTCCAGGTGGCTTCAACCCATGCACCTTAAGCATATCCTGGGTGTAGGCCCTGAGCACTTACCCTGTGGGAAGATGGAGAAAAAGTAAGGGATCACCAGGGAGAGTGGCCCATGAGGAGGTGTGAGCCCAGTGAACAGGTGTTCTGCCTGTCAGGGGCCAGTGAGTGGCCACTGTGCTGGGGAAAAGAGAGAGTTGGAGGGGCAGGCATGCTTCAGTGGAGGAGGAGGCCGCACTCCATCCTAGTTATTCCCCGAGCTCTGGTCCTTCTACCATAGAGAGAGAGGTCACAAGGTCAGATGCAGATGCCCTGGGGGCTTAGCCAAACATGGGGAGACCCACAAATGAAGGTATGCCCCACTGGGATGGTTTTTCTGTAGACAGGGGAGTTACTTTGTCAATCTCATACACTGGGGTTTTTCAAATGGCCTCTGGACTCCATCTGGAGGGTGGTACCTTGGTAGCATAGGCTGTTCCCATGGATTCCCCACGGGTGTCTGCTCCATGTGGCAGGGGCTGTGCCTTTCACCTTGTCCAGATGGATGCTTTGTAGCAAACTTATGAATATGCAGTAGGGCAGCCCACCAGCTCCCCTAAATACTGCCTCTGTTGTTATTGGAGAGATGAGAGTAGACTCAGTCTGACTGGGTGAATTGTTATCCTGGTCAGGAACACCTGGCATTGGCGATGACCTTGATGGTTGAGCAGTATACAACTGGTTTTCCAGAGTCAGGGGCCACTGAAGATCTCTCCTGAGTTCATAGCAAGGCCTGCCAGGGCCATCAGGCAGCACCCAAGCTCATGCCCAGTTTGGGGACAGTCCTGTGCTTTCTGATGAGTGGTATGAAAGCCCAGGCTCCTCGTGGTTTGGGGGTAGGTGACTGGCTTCTGGCAAGCTTCACATTCACCCTGTGTCCTGGTTAGGCAGGGGCAGTGTACCATTTGCAGGTTCAGGGACTCTCCCTTGGGCAGGAGTTCACCATCAGGTGTTTTTTTTTTTTTGTTGTTGTTGTTGTTTTTAAAGATCTATTTATTTATTTCTCTCTTCTTCCCCCCTCCCCCGCCCCAGTTGTCTGTTCTTTGTGTCTATTTGCTGCTTCTTTCTTCTTTGTCCGCTTCTATTGTCAGCAGCACGGGAATCTGTGTTTCTTTTTGTTGTGTCTTGTTGTGTCAGCTCTCCATGTGGGCAGCACCATTCTTGGGCAGGCTGCACCTTCTTTCACACTGGGTGGCTCTCCTTACGGGGTGCACTCCTTGCATGTGGGGTTCCCCTATGCGGGGGACATCCCTATGTGGCAGGGCACTCCTTGCATGCATCAGCACTGCACATGGGCCAGCTCCACACGGGTCAAGGAGGACTGGGGTTTGAACTGCAGGCCTCCCATGTGGTATATGGGCACCCTAACCACTGGGCCAAGTCCGTTTCCCTACCATCAGGTGTTGAGTCAGTTTGTTATCAGGGAGTGAGAATGACGAAGCTGAGAATGACCACAGATTCAGCTTCAAGGCTCCTATGAGGCCAAGTATTTGCCAAGTCAGGCTGTGGCAGCCACTCTGTTTAGAGGTTAATATGCAGCCAGGGCCAGGAGTCAGGCAGGTGAAAGGACCATCATGTGGCCAGAGGAATGGAGCTGGTAAACCAAGTGTCATAGATTGGGGGTGTCCAGGATTCATAATTGTAGTTTGTTGGTTAAGACTGAAGAAAGACTGAGCAATAAAGGACGGTGAATTGAAGCAGTGGGGATGTCTTCTTCCAATCAGTGGATGCTCTTCCTTGCTTAGAAGACCTAACTATGTTGGGGAAAGGAGGAAGGGTATTAGAGCTCCTAGTCTCCCCTCCCTCTGACTCTGCCTTGTTTTCATCAGGAAGTCAGGGAAATGACCCTCTGTGGTACCCAGATGTCTCCCAAGGACTGTGGGTTCCACTGGCCCTGGTTCCAGAATTTCCTGGAGATGAGAACATCTTAAAGCCCCTGGCTCCCAGGTACTGTCATCTCCATGGCTAGCATGGCTAGCCACGAAAAGGTGACTACCTTTTCAGCCCTAGCCCTGCCCTCAGGACAAGAGAGTGAGGCTTGGAGACTGTGGTCCGTGGAGGCTGAGAACAGAGACAGCTATACCCCAGGATGGAGGGAGCCCTCATGGCTGCAGATGAGGGCAGCTCCCTTCTGACAACAGGAGAAGCAGACTAAGAAAGAAGTATAATGTGCAACTGTCACTGTCGTCTATTTCTGGTATTTCATGCTTTCAAATGCTATTAGGTTAGTTAATTCACTCTATTCTGAGTACCTCCTCTGTCCCAGATTCTGTTTCCAAGCACTGCCCGTGTCCTCTCCTCTTCCTTTCAAGAGTTCAAAGCCCTGAAACTATAATGAGGGTGCTTGTGGCCCATGTGGCTGACTGGGGCAGGACTGGACCCAAGCCAGGCCTCAGGCCCATCCTGGCCTGCCCTTGACTCTGTTGTGAATTTGTTCCTTCTTGTCCTTTAAATGTTCTGACATCAGAATGTCTCATGGCTTCCCAGCTGGTTCACTTCCAGGCCTGGCCCCACCATGCTCTGTGACCCTGGGCAGGTTCACCTGACCTCTCTGTGCCTCTGTTTTCCCACCTGTGAAATGAGTCTAGTGATGGGACTTGCCACGCCGAAAGGCTGCAGAGATTATCTGGGGTTAACCAAATGCTTGGAGCTCAGTCTGAGAGACGGCGAACGTACATTGAATATTAATTCATAAATTACTAGTTTCTTGCTGCCTGATATTCTTTTAATGCATCATTCTTTATCTTGCTTTAAGTTTCTTGATCAGCCTTTTCAGTTTTCAGGGATGTACCAGTGCTCCATTTGCAGCCATTGTAAACAAAACTCCTAATGATTTGCAGGTTTCCAACAGTGGTATTAATTAAATATCCCTGGGGACAGCTCCTTAGACCTAGGCTGTAGTCCTTGCGTCTCACGTGTGCAGGTGGACAGGGGAACACAGTGTGACTACTGATGTGTGGACCCCACAGCCAGTCAGGGCTGACCACAGATTCCCAAACATGGCTGGGGTCTCTTCCCAGGCACCAACCTCCAAGAGCCTCTGTCCACTGAGGGGTGGTGTTTGCTAGTCCCTCAGGTCTCTGAAGGGTACTGAGATGTTGTTGGAGGGTTTAGGCCTCCACACTGCCTCCTGGCCCCCCAATTGCCCTGGGACTGGCCTCTGACCTCTGGCAGCTGGCAGTAACCTGATGGACCCAAACTGGTCACTTCAGGATCATGGCTGATGTCCAACCTGGCATCATCCAGGGAAATTTATTTCCAGAGTGGGCAGTTAGTCCAGGGTCAGGAACTTGACTTCGTGATGTCCCATCTGGACACCACAGCAGCTTGCCCTTCATCACCTTGGACAATCCCAGCCTTACAGATGGGTCTGCTCCACACAGGTTAATTAGTTTTGTACCAGATGCATGAACCCTCACCTCTTTTGGAGAAAGCAGAAGAATAGAAGCACCAGGATGTTCACTTTCATGTACTCATCTGATTAAACCCAGAACCTGCACCACTGGAACAGTGTTTACCCTCAGTTATTTCTGAGGACTATTAAGTTATTCTGCCCAAGGAAATTTGAACATGTTTAAAGAGTAAGATAGTATAGAAAGAGTTAAAATGAACAGAAAGAACTGCTGCCCCTCTGCTCTTCCTCTGTTGCTCTCTGGCTTCACATGTTACCACCTGCCAGGAATCCAGGAAATGTGAGGAGGGTTTTCACTGGCAGTATGCTAGCTTTCTTGTTCTTCCAATATTGCTCTTGCCAGGTTTGTAGAATTCCCTGCCTGGGGTTCCTGCTGTCTGTCCAAGCACTGGAATGCATAAGGACCCTTGCCCAATGATTGCCTCCTAGCTGCCAATCAGTGAGTTGCTTTAAACAAATGGAATTTATTTACTTAGTTAGAATACCAAAACCAAGATGTCATCCATGTGATGCTTTCTCCCAGAAACTGAGGCATTCTGGAACTGGCAGACAGGGATCCTGGTCCTTAGCTTCTGTCAAATTGCAGTGCACATGGCAGCCACTCCTGGCTTCTCCATTCAATTTCAGGTTCTGTTGACTTTCACCTTTGTCTGCTTATATGGCTTTCTCTTTCTCTGTGACCTTCTCTATAAGACCTTCAGTAATAGGATTTTTTAAAAAATTAATTTTTTAATTATTGCGGTCACCCCTCGGGCTGAAGTGTGGTTTGCTGGCCTGGCAGGGGAGCGGCCGCGGTAGACCAAGCCGCTGCCCCCATAATAGGGTGGCTGGTCGGACTCACCGCCACCCCTGAAGGGAACTCGGCATGGGCGCAGAGTGCCCTCGGGTCTCCCCTTCTCGGCAGCCATGCTTCCGCGGCTGCCCCTCCTCCCGGATGGCGCCACACGATGCCTGTAGGGCGGCACCCTTCTTCTTCTTTCTCCCTGCGCAGGCGCAGGGTGGAAAATTCCAGTCTGCCCTTTTCCCCTCCCCCGACAGCAGCAACAGCCAGGCGTGGGTGGAAAAATCAAGTCTGCCCTTTTCCCTCCCCCTGACAGTAGCAACAGCCAGGCGTGGGAGGGAAACTCAGGTCTGCCCTCTACCCCAGCAACAGCAGCCACCAATCCCTAAACACTGCCCCTTCCCCCAGCAACAGCAACAGCCAATCCCTAACCACCACCCCTCCCCCATCCAGCACCGCCCACTGACCTTTTGCTGGAAACCAATCAGAGCAGGGCATGGCTTCGACCAATCAGCCTTCCCCAGCCCCTATAAAACTGTTGCCTCTCCCTCAGTAAAGTTGGACCTGCGTGTTTACCTTGTCTCCGCGGTAGTTCTTCTGCCGTGCACCCTCCAGTCCTGAGAGCCCCCGACAAGGGCCTGGCCTCCCTTGTCCCCAGTTCATTGCCTGCTTCTCCGGGCGACCCCCTCGTCACCGGCTTCGCTGGGCGACCCCATCAGCCGAACCGCGCAACCCCTGTGAGACCGGCCCCTCGTCTGCTGCTGGACCGACCCCTCGTCCCAAGCGGGACCAATCCCTTGTCCCAAGCGGGACCAACCCCTCATCCTGAGCTGGACCGACCCCTTGTCCGCAGCCAGACCCCACCTCTACCGACCGAGCAAGCCACCGCAGCTGGCGCCCAACGTGGGGCAAGGCAACTCCACCACAGCCTCGCTCCATAACCTGGCGGCCCCCCCCCATCCTCTCTTCTCACCTTGGGACTTCTCTCGTGCAACATTGCTGCTACCTGAGCCTTGGCTACCTCATATGATCCACGGCGGTCTGGGAGAATCACTGGATGGCTTTCTCCTTCCATGTCAGGGGCTTATACCGACCCGCTATGATTAAGAGGAGCCTTGGATTTCTCGGGAGCACGCGCTTGCATGTCTGAAGTAACCCTACCACAGCCCTACGCCCTCCTCTCTTCTCACCCTTATCTTTTCGCTCTGCATTGCTGCTCCTGAACCTTGGTGACCTCATACAATCCACGGCGGTCTGGGAGATTCGCTGGATGGCTTTCTCCTTCCATGTCGGGGGCTTATACCGACCCGCTATGATTAAGAGGCGCCAATAAAACTCTCAGGAGTGCATGCCTGAGCACCTCCACCCCTGCCTTCACCTCTGCCTCCTCCCCTCCGTGCTTGCTCCCCTTTGCCTTGCTCCACTGCTCGTCGTTCCGCCCTCCCCTCATCGGGGCCTTCTCTTGGCCTGCGACCACCGTCGGAGCACCACCGGCTCCGACCCCTCGTCTCACCGTGCACCTCGGCTCCCATCACCGCACTCTCAAGGTAAGGGCCCCTTCTCTTATTGGCTCCAAAAGGCCATTAGCAATGGGTAACATCCTATCTGCTAAGCAAGCCCCACAAGTTCGGGCCCTCACCGGTCTCCTAGACACTCACCGGTGTAAGATCTCTTTGAAACAGCCCCAAGTCTTCTGTAACCGCGGCCCCCCCATGCCGCCATCACTCTCAAGCAGCTCCAGTCCCGCTAAACGGCCTGCAACCCGCTTTCCCCGGCCCGCGGCCTGCTTTCTAGCATCTAATAACGTTTCTGCTTTTGCCTCCCCATACTTCTGCGGAGCTTCCTCCTGTCTCGACCTCACTCCTCTTCTCAGCCATTCAAAGTGTCCTTTCTCGTCCCCCGCCCCCCTCCTTTTTTTGCTTGAACCCCCATTGCGCTGCAGATTGGGCCGCCCCATGTCGGCCCGCCCCATTAACATCGGCCTCTCTCACGCCCGTGGAGACTTTGGCCTTCTTGTTTTCCTCGCCTATGTCTCCACCACTCCCGACGCTACCGCCACCACCGTCGCTGGTGCCCTGACGCGACTTGTCCTCACAGCTGTGATCCTCCAGACCATCACACAGTCTGCCTCTGCCGCTCTTCGCCGCCAAGAAGAGATCAACTACCTGTAACGCGCTGTCACCTTGGACTTTTAACAGCAGATGGATCTTATAGCCGCCGAGATCAATGAGAATTGGACATTGGCCACCCTTGCTTGCAACGGCAAGATACCACCCCCCAAATTGTACATTTATATCCCCGTCATACTCACCTCCCTCTTCAGCCCTGCTTCCCTCATTGCTTACTGCCTCTTGGGCCTCGGCTACTTGTTGCTGCTGCCATCCTGGCCCTTATTTGAAAAGAAGGGGGAAATGCAGCCACCCCTCGGGCTGAAGTGTGGTTTGCTGGCCTGGCAGGGGAGCAGCCACGGTAGGCCTAATTCCGCTGCCCCCATAATAGGGTGGCTGGTCGGACTCACCGCCACCCCTGAAGGGAGCTCGGCATGGGCGCAGAGTGCCCTCAGGTCTCCCCTTCTCGGCAGCCATGCTTCCGCGGCCGCCCCTCCTCCCAGATAGCGCCACACGATGCCTTTTTTCTCCCTGCGCAGGCGCAGGGCGGAAAATTCCAGTCTGCCCTTTTCCCCTCCCCCGACAGTAGCAACAGCCAGGCGTGGGCGGAAAAATCCAGTCTGCCCTTTTCCCTCCCCCCGACAGCAGCAACAGCCAGGCGTGGGCGGGAAACTCAAGTCTGCCCTCCACCCCAGCAACAGCAGCCACCAATGCCTAAACCCTGCCCCTTCCCCCAGCAACAGCAGCCACCAATCCCTAAACACTGCCCCTTCCCCCAGCAACAGCGACAGCCAATCCCTAATCACCGCCCCTCCCCCATCCAGTACCGCCCACTGACCTTTCTCCGGCAACCAATCAGAACAGGGCGTGGCTTCGACCAATCAGCCTTCCCCAGCCTCTATAAAACTGTTGCCTCTCCCTCAATAAAGTGGACCTGCATGTTTACCTCGTCTCCGCGGTAGTTCTTCTGCCGTGCGCCCTCCAGTCCTGAGAGCCCCCGACAAGGGCCTGGCCTCCCTTGTCCCCAGTTTGTCGCCTTCTTCTCCGGGCGACCCCCTCATCGCCGGCTTCACCGGGCGACCCCATCAGCCGAACCGCGCAACCCCTGTGAGACTGACCCCTCCTCTGCTGCCGGACCGACCCCTCGTCCCAAGCAGGACCGACCCCTCGTCCCGAGCGGGACCGACCCCTCGTCCCGAGCGGGACCGACCCCTCGTCCCGAGCGGGACCGACCCCTCGTCCCGAGCGGGACCGACCCCTCGTCCCGAGCGGGACCGACCCCTCGCCCCGAGCGGGACCGACCCCTTGTCCAGAGCTGGACCGACCCCTCGTCCACAGCCAGACCCCACCTCTACCGACCGAGCAAGCCACCACAAATTATCATTTTTAAAGTTAATAGATCTCACAAAACGTTATATTAAAAAACGTAAGATGTTCCCATATATCCCACTTCCCACCCCACCACTCCCATCATTTTTTAAATTGTATGTTTAAGGATACATAGATTACAAAAAATTTTACATTAAAAAATATATGAGGTTCCCATATACGCCACACATCCCCCACCCCACTCCTCCCACATCAACAACCTCTTTCTTTATTGTGGCACATTCATTACATTTGATGAATACATTTTGGAGTACTAATGCACCACATAGATAATAGCTGACATTGTAGTTTACACTCTCCCCCAATACTTTCTGTGGGTTATGGCAGGATATATAATGTCTACTATCTGTCCCTGCAATATCATTTAGGACAACTTCAAATCCTGAAAATACCCCCATATCACATCTCTTCTTCCCTCTCTCTGCCCTCAGTAACTACCGTGGCCACTTTCTCCATATCAATGCTACAATTTCTTCCGTTACTAGTCACAATAGTTCTATAGTATAATATCAGTAAGTCCACTCTAATCCATATTTTATGTCCCATTCTGATTCAGCTGGGCCATGACTTAACTGATGTAATGTCATCAAGAGACCCACTTGATAGATTATATTTAAGAACATATTTTTCTGGTGTACCTAGTTTCAAACCACCACAGCCAATTATCCTGCTCTTGCTACACTAAGTTCCCTGCCCTTTTCTGAAGCTGTGTCTCAGGTGTCCATTTCCCATGCACATTCCACTTGCTTCCTGAGTCTGCAGAACTGTAGACATCTCACATCTATGGCTCACCTCACACCTGACCTTACACACCTGTCTGATCTGGGCTCATGGCTGTGTACTTGTTTTTCTCTTGAATGGAGAAGTTATAATACATTCTTCTATGTTTGAGTCAGACATGATCAAATTAGCATTTAAATGGCATTTCTTTTACCTTAGTGGGTCTTTATTTCCAGAAAAAAGAAGACAGAGGAAACTAAACGGTCATGGAATTTCATTTGATTGAAACATCCTGCACAGCTGGTCTCTGGGGTTAGGTGCTCACTCTGTGGACATGAAGACTAGACAAGGAGGAGAAACAGCCACAAGCTTGACAAGGCAGCTATTGGTTTTTGTTTGTGTCTGAGATCAGGGAACATGTCTTTTTCTTAAAACCTTGTAGACTCAGAATAGAAAAGATCCTAGAATCTCAACTAGCTCTAAATATCTCTCCACCAAGAGCTGTTAAAATCCATGGCACCTTTAGTTTACAAATGAAACAAACTCTACAAAAGTTGTTAATTAAAGAGAAAGTTGAGAACTCAAGGTAAGGTAGTCACAACTTACACCTAAGTGAGGCTAGGTAAAACCTAAGGTGCATATAAAAAGAAAAGGTAACACCCTTAATGTAGGTGAAATGGGAAGAGCAAAGGGCAGATGGCCTAGTCAAGTGAGGAAGCAGCCACAAAGGCAGGCCCTGGTGTCCTGAGCCACACATTTCTTATGGCTAATGAAAATGGAGGTGGGGGCCAGGAGTCTACTCTTTTTGTTTCCAGGACCAGGACAAGCACGAGGCCAGGAATTTCCCTAGTCACACCTGTGACAAAGCAGAATTTGAAGTAATTTTTTCCCTTGAAACACACAGCAGAAAAGCAGGGGAAGTTTCTGGAGTGACTGAGCCTTTCTTAGAGATGCTGAGGCCCTGGGAGTGAGTGAGGATGGTTCCCATGGCCAGGCACACTTCACATCCATGCTGCAACCTTCCTCTCAGCTTTCAGGTCCTCCTGGCAAGAGGCTGTTCAATTTCTTTGTGTGCAGGAATCATGACCCACCTTGTGTAAACCCCTGGAGCACATATCCAGAAGAGGTTCCAGGCCCCAGCAGTGGTCCAATAGACAGGCAGGTTGGTGCCTACCTGGTGAATCAGACCCACTACGGCCTCTAGATTTCATGTTCTCCCAGAACTAATTCCTGCACACCTGGGCCTGGATGACTCTCTAGGCCTCAGAGTTGGGATGTGAGGGACTGATGGGGCAAGTACCTGATCCACAGACTGGGCATGTTGGCCCATTACTTGTGGATTTCCAGAAATGATAAAGTATGCCCAACTGCTTCAGCATAAAAAGAAAGAATTTTCACCTCAAAGAACTTTCCCCAAATTAAGAGCAGCGAGGAGCACCCCATCTTCTGGTCTGTGTTTCTGAACTGGGCTCAAGCTCAACTTTCTTCTCTTCCCTGAGATCACCCTGAACCCCTGAAGCCTCTTTCTGGCATTTCTTTTACCCAAATAAATTGCTCCTAGGGTTTCTAAGCAGCGCAACGTCCTAGTTTTACTTTCCCAACTGTAGTTTGAAAGGGCTCAGGAGGGACTTGCACATTCCATGTTAGAGTTTGTTGCTGATAGTGTAGGAAATTGAGAGGAGATGAGCAATACTACCAGTGCTATGGGTCATGGCAGGAGACAGGGGAGACAGAAGAGAGGGCACCAAGGGCTGAGAGTGTCAAGGTGTTCTGCTGGGGGACCTGGTCCCATCTTCCATACCATAGTGGATGCCATGCCCTGTGGTCACATCAGGTGTGAATAGGACCAGGTCCCCCAGGAACAGGGTTCTCCCTAATGAGGAGCCAATGACCCCACTGACTGGGCCATGGCCAGGGAGGGCAGAAAGATGGGACATGAGAGGGAGATCATGGTCTCCAAATCACACGCTCTTGATAAAAGCAACCATTTTGAGACAGGAAGGACCACATGGCTTACTCTCACCCTCACCTTTGTCCCCATGAGCCTCTCTGGGCCCCATGATCCATGGACCCTTCCTATGTGTGCGCTGCACCCCACCCTCAGGTGGCTATTTCATAACCTCTCTCACTTCTCAGACTCCAAATCTTCCTCCCCTCTCATTCTGACCAGTATACCTTGTTTCTTTCTGTTTAAACAAAAGCTCCTCTGGAGGCATGATTGACATACTGTAAACTGTTCAGGGTTAGATGCTACAGTCTTTACATTTTGATGTGTTGATGCATGTGACCACCTATGAAGCCAAAGCTAACATAATGAACACATCTACCCTTAAAGTTCCCACCAGCCTGTTTATCTCCTCTCCTTCCTCTGCCCCCATCTCCAAGGAACACTGATGCACTTCCTTTCATGATGGAGTCACCTGCACTTAATAGACTATCATGTGAGTGGCATTGCACTGCATTATAATCTCTGTCTTCTCTCCCTGGCACCCTTGGTCTCTTGTTAACCTGGCATAAGTATTTGGAGATCCATCCATGGGGTGTGTATCCACAGTCTAATCCTCTTTATTACTGAGTAGGTTTCCGGTGTGTGGACAGGCCACAGTTGGTTCATGCTCTACTCTGTTGATGGGCATCTGGGGTGACTCCAGCTTTGGGCCTTTGCAGAAAAAAACTGTTGTGACCCAGGGACATATTAGTGTTAGAATCACTTTTGATCTCATTTCTCTTAGATAAAAACATCAGAGTGGAAAGTGGGGGTGGGGTGGCAGTCACTGGGTCTGGACATGTGGCTGCACCTATTTCCTCCCTTCCCTCCAAACAAGCCACCCCACATTGGTTCACATGACCTCTTCCCTCCAGTCACACCTCAAACAGTCTCTAACCTGAGACCCCACTTCTTTCCCATATCTGAAAACAGGACCCCTTCTCCATTAACCATCTCTGACATTCTATTTAAAATTGCTCTGTGCATCCCCAACATGTCAGATCACTCCCCACTCTGTGAGTGTAGCACTCAGCATGTCTAAGATCTTGATGATGATCATCATCCTCCTACCAGCACCTCTCAGGGCACAGAGCTTTGTTCCTGATGGACACCAATCATCCCGATGGTTACAGAGGGGAAGCACTCCCAGGTGAGTGTTGATCTCAGTGGTTCCCTTTTCTTTTTCTTTTTCTCTATTTTTAAAAAATGTTACATTAAAAAAATATGAGGTTCCCTGACATTTGGGGGGTTCCTCTGGCTCTGCCCAAGCTGCTTGAGGGGGAGGTGTTAGATGGATGCACAGCGGGCGCGAAGAATGCTGCGGAGACAGCAAGTGGTGGTAACATGCAGTCTGCTTTATTCAGGAAGTGCTGGACAATATATATTGTGGGGTGAGGGGGGACGGGGCAGGCAGGAGACGGCGTGTGGAGCATTGGTCAGTTGGGGCTGGTGGGAGTTAGGCGATGTGAAAGTTGGCCGGCGGGGATTGGCCGGTGGTCATTGGATGGCATGGCCCTGGCGAGGGGGAAGAGAGGGAGGCAGTAGGTCGGGCTCGGCGGTTAGGCAGGAACGGTCGAGAGGGCGTGGCTCACCCGTATCTCCGCGAAGAGCGGGCGGCCCGTTTGCCAGACAGGGAGGGCGGGACTCGCCCATGCCCCTGCGGAGAGCAGGAAGCCTGTCCGTTCTACCAGTTCCCTTGGCCCACCACAGCTCGCCTAGATAGCCTTCCCTCAGTTCCCATATACCCTCCACCCCCCTCACACCACTCCTCCCACATTAACAACCTCTTTCATCATCATGGCACATATATTGCATTTGGTGAATACATTTTGGAGCTCTGCTGCACCACACAGATAATGGTTTACATTGTAGTTTACACTCTGCCTGAGTCCACCCAGTGGGCCATGATAGAACATACAATGTCAAGCATCTGTCCCTGCATTACCACCCAGGACAACTCCAAGTCCTGAAAATGCCCCCACATTATATCTCTTCTTTCCTCTCCCTATGCTCTCTAGACCTGGTACACACCTCCCCCTCCTTCCCCAGCCCCTTGTCTGCTGTGGACCTGAGTCAGCATCTGCTCTCTTGTCATGTAAGGCTTTCCTATGGGGCTCCATGTATGTCCCTCCTAACACCTGTGTCCACTGGGGAAGGACAGAGGAAGGGAGTCTTTTTAATTTTTCTTAGCTGCAGACAGTAACTCTGGGTGACTTAATTCAGAGAGAGGGGGGTGGAGGAGCATCCTTGGCAGAGGTCGGCCAGCTCCCTGTTCTGCTGCACCTGCTGCTTGCTGTGTGCCTTAAATGCCATCACCTGATCCCTCCCCATCCTGGGGTTTTCTTCCTTTTGCCTAATTCATAAATCACTTAATAAAGGTGTAAGATCCAAAATGTTAATTTTCTGGGTATTTTTTTTTCTTTGCACAGTTTTGGTGATGAGGACAGGATCTGAATGCCAATGTGAATGGCTCTGGAGACAAGAAAGATAGAAGGTTCCTGCTGAACCCTTTGAGTACTTTATCCTTTCAACCATCTCCAAGATTCATGACTGAGTCCCTCTTGGATCTGAGCTCCACTCATTTGTGTCTAAACTTTCCTATCTCACTAGGTTTCAGTCCAAAGGTCAGTGGGTCAATCTTTTTGATGAGAAAATTCAAATTTTAATACTGAGTCTCTAGACTTAAGGTTCAGACCAGTTTCATGTTTCCTCTAGTTGGTTTCTTTAACCTGTGCACAAGTTAAGGAAAATGGTAAAGATGGGATACTCATACTCTGAAAGTTTTGTTTCTCCACCCTCTGGCACAATGGCATATTACATGTTCAAATATTATGGGGCTGGAGGCTGTGCATATCAAAAAATTGGCAATATATGACCAAAGACAACCTAAAATTTTAATGTTCACTATGAGAATCATTCCAAGTACACAGAATTACTCATCCAGGGAAGCAGACTTGGCCCAATGGATAGGGCTTCCGTGTACCACATGGGAGGTCTGCAGTTCAAACCCCAGGCCTCTTTGACCCATGTGGAGCTGGCCCATGTGCAGTGCTGATATGTGCAAGAAGTGCCATGCCAAGCAGGGGTGTCCCCCACATAGGGGAGCCCCACATGCAAGGAGTGCACCCCATAATGAGAGCTGCCAAGTGTGAAAGAAAGGGCAGCCTGCCCAAGAATGGTGCCACACACATGGAGAACTGACACAGCAAGATGATTCAACAAAAAGAAACACAGATTCCCATGCCCCTGACAACAACAGAAGCAGAAAAGGAAAAACATGCAGCAAATGGACACAGAGAACAGACAACTGGGGGGAGGGGAAGGGAGAGAAATAAATAAATAAATCTTTGAAAAAAAAAAGAATGTGCTCCCTAATGGGATCTCTCAGCTGAAAGAATCAATTGGAATGCTAAAGATGTTGTTAATGTGGGAAAGTGTGGGAGGGAGGTGGGTGGGCATATGGGTGTGCACTATATTTTTTATATAACATTTATGCAATCTAAAGCTTCTATTAAAATAAAAAAATAATTCGTTAAATAAGAAATTACAGTATTTTAAAATAGTTTCATTAAATGATTCTTTGAAAAAGGCAAATGAGAAATTAAAAGCTCATGAGATGTCTGTTTTCTGTATTTCTATGTTTTATGTTTGAGTAGTGTCTTAAAGTTTAAATTGAAAGTATCAATCCTCTACTTGTGTCTGTCTGTATATTTGATGTATAATATTTACCTAACTTTTAATTTTATTTCCAAATTAACTTATAACCCTCCTGTAAAGATCTCTATTCAAATTGGTGTAAAGATAAATAAGCACTTCCATATAAATTAACACTCCTAATGTTACAGAAATCAAGTAAACCAAATGACTAATATTTCCAATGCAAAAAAAATTGTTAATAGAACTAAATCTAAATATGCTGAAGTTAACTAAAATTCACAATATTGAAATAGACCTTTGGAAAACAGGTTCATTTAATAATAGTAGTCAAATAATATTGGGAATCTTTGGAGTTATTAATTTAAATAAAATATAAACATATACTTTCATTCTAATCAGTGTGTTCTTCCCAGCTTTATGAGATTACTGATCAAATAAAATAGCATTATATTAACTAGATCTTTAAGCTGATGGAAATGTAAATTTATTTTGAAAGAATTTTGTTTTGAAGAATGTTAGCTTGAAGACTGTCTCCAAGATCTTTTTGCTCATTTAAATATGTAAGGTTTGCAAGATGTGTTTGGTTAAGGGAGAAGAAAGTTTTATCTCAAAGTGAAATAACTGGTTGTTGCAGAATAAGAAACAGGAATATGGGATGTACAACACAGTGAATCCTGTAGTAGTAATGGATTGAGGTTAACCAATCAAGGCAGGGGACCATGTAAAACAGTGAACCCCGAGATGAGTGATGGACTGCAGTTAACAGTACAATGATGAGAACATTCTCTCATAAAATGTAACAAATATTCTAACACATGGTGTTAATAATAGGAGAGTTTGTGGGGGAAATGCACCAAATATAAGCTATGAACTATGGTAGCAGTTATATTATGACAATGTTCTTTCATCATTTGTAACACGTGTGTTATAACAATGTAAATTGTTTGAGGTGGGGACATGTATGGGAATCCTGTAAGGTACATGTAACTGTCTTGTTAACTGCTAAATACTCAAATTAAAAAAATTAAAGAAGTGAAATTATAAAAAAGAAAGAAACAGGAATATATAGGGCAATCATGAATTGATATAGAAAACTAGAAATTTTGCAGAAAATGAATTTTGTCATGGTCCAAGTTGACTAAGGGTTGATAGGTTTATAAGATTTTTAAGAGTTTTCTTATCAGAAAATTTCTTCAGATAATAGTAGAATTTGGTTTTCTCTCTGATAAACTGAAGTTTTCTTCAATTATTTGTTTGGTCTTAATAAGAAGATATAAAAGGTTTTCTTTAACTGAGTATCTTGCTTAGAAGGCAAACATTCTATATCTTATCAGAATAATTGCCTGTGCTTTATAATTAACTTATAATCTTTTATTGTTTTAGAGAGCAATTCTCACTTTTGAAATAATTATGCATAATTTACAATCATGCCACCTCCTCTCTTTTAAAATTTTAGGTTTTTTTTTTTACTTTTTATTGAAGTTCATCACTCATATGTTGTATTAGTCAGGGTTCTCTAGAGAAACAGAATCAACAAGAGATATCTGTCAATAGCATGTGATTCTATATGAAACAGCCTTGGGGATGCACAAGTCCACATTGCACAGGTAGGCAGCCACCAGGAACTGCAATGAAAGTCCGATGAAGGTTCTTGATGAGTTCTGGGAGATTGACAGTCCAAAGATGAGCTGGGAAATTCTCTCTCAATGCTGGAATCACCTTCCCTTTTAGGGAATTCAACTGATTGGGTTAAGTGTCACTCTTTGTTCATGGCAATCTCCCTGACTGATGTAATTATAACCAGCTATCTATGATTTACCACTGCAGTAAAGTCAATGGTGACTAAAGTCCATAAATGCACATGTGTTACAGTTAGCCCTGTGCTTGCTTGACCAAACAACTGGGCACAATTATCTGACTGAGTTGACACAATAGTCTAACCATCACATATGTGAACATCCATAAACAGTAAGTGTAGAGTATAAGTTGTAACTTACAAAACAAACATGAATACCATCATACATCCAGGTCTCCCATACATTACCCCACCAATACCTTGCATTGTTATAAAACAATTGTTGCAAACTATGAAAAATCATTACCAAAACATTACTAATAACTATAGCTAATATCTTACCTTTGGTGTCCTTTCCCCCGAACTCACCCAGTTAATAATACCCTGTTATTAGTATTATATACTTGTTATAGTTCATGAGAGAATATTTTCATATTCTGTTAACTATAGTATATCTCCCATCACAGGATTCATTTGTTTTACAGTTTCATGCTTTGTAGAATCCATTCAAAGTGTACACTCAGTGGCTCTCACATTAATCACAGAGTAGTGCTGTCATCATACTATTAATGACAGTCTTCATCATCACTGAAATCATTGTTATATAGTCCTACATTATTCTCTAGCTTCCATTCAATTGAAATATTACATCCACAGACTAGCCCTTCCTGCTCCAATCACATTTATAAATCAGCAGTGTTAGTTATATTTACTATAATGTATTACCATCAACTCTATTCATTACCATACATTTACAGTACTCCTTATTAAAAATCATACAAGCATTAGGCATCAGGTCCTATTCTCAACCCACACTCAATTTCCTAGTTACTGGTACTCTAGAATTTACCTCTGTGACTTTACTCATCATTTTAACTCATATTAGTGAGACCATACAATATTTTTACTCTTGTATGTGACTTATTTCATTCAACATAATGTCCTCAAAATTCATCCTCAAGGCCAAATCTGATAACGTTTACATTCCCACAATCAAACCATAAATGATGTATTCTTGAATTCATACCATCGTTGAGATTTTCCAGAGAGACCCTGGAAAATCACAAAGAATTTTTTTCTTTCACCTTGCTAAAACTAGTTGTGTTTATTGATATGTTATCAGCTGCATGGGGAATATTATCAAATTAAAAAGGATCTTCTAACATTCCTTTAATTAAATTTATATGATAAAATGTAATGAGGATAAATATGTCAGAAATTTTATAAAGTTCTTAGAGATTTCTCAATGTGTTCACTGTCTTGGAGATGTCCAAGTATTTGTGTACCTGATATTGGACAATATTATTTCTATTCATAATTTCAGTTATTCCTAAAATAATGTTTAATGAATTCTCATCAGATCAGTCACTTTTTTATCTTTTAAAAATATATATGTTTGCTTTTTTAAAATATACTTAGAATACATAGATATTACATAAAAAATGAAAGGAATTCCCATATGCCCCATTTCCCCCACACACACCCACACATTCCCACATTAAAGACATCTTTCATTATTGTGGTACATTTTTTATAATTGATGAGCACATATTAGAACATTGCCACTAAACATGAATTATAATTTACATTACAATTTAATCCCTCTTCTGCATAATTTTGTAAGTTATGACAAGACATAATGGCTACTATGTCATTGCAATGTCATTCAGGACAATTCCAATGCCCCCAATTGCACATATGTTTCCCTCTGCCTTCTGTCAGAACCTCCAGGGGCCACTGCTTCCACATCAATGATAAAAATTTTTCCATTGCTAGAATAACAATAAGGTTATAGTAGAATAACAGTAAGTCTACTCTAATCCATCATTCATTCCCCGATCCTGAAGATTCTTGGATGGTGATTCCATTCAGTCTTTAATTGAAATGGTTTTAGATCACATGGGGCAAACAGATGGGACTTTCTTGCTTGCAATTGTAGACTCTGTCTTTTCCTTGATATGGTCATTGTTCATCATCATTTGTCTTCTCATTGTCCTGGGTGAGTTCAATGAAGTGGAGAGTAGAGTAGGCATTGCTACTCTGCTGAAAATCAGGGCCTGATCAACACCTGGGGTGTCCAAAGATTTAAGTCTCTTGGACATAAACCTATCAACTCTAGTACCAATTATAAGTTCAAATAGAAGGGGAGGAGGAGCAATGTGTGTGGAAACCACAACTGAGTCCAACTATGTCAACTGAGGAGTATAATTTTCAAAGTAGGGCCCACTGTCAGGGTACCAAATTCCTGAGCTGTCAGCCCTGCCTATAATGACTGGATGTCTCCAGATCCCTCAGGAGCCTTACTATATGAGGCAGTATTTACTGTGTCAATGAGGTACTGCTAAGACATGCATAAGTGTAACCTCTGGAATGACCTCATGACTCACTTTGAAGACAGACATATAAACGCTTATGTCTTTACCCTTTCTCCCTTTTGGTCAAGATCTTTTTTCTACTTGCATTGCAAGTTGGTATTTTGTAGTAATCTCTCAGTGCCAGGGAGGCTCATCTCCAGGAGTCATGTCCCATGCCAAGGGAAAGATAATGCATTTATGTGCTGAATTGGCTTAGAAAAAGTTCACATTTGAGCCACAAGGAGGCTCTCAGGAATTATCTCTTAAGTAATCTATAATACAAGGCTTTGTTTCAATTTCAAAAGAAATGGTTCATAAGTATGGTCATACATATCAAGGGCCCAACAGTGGTCTATCCTACTTCACTCATCACTGCTGTACTTGGGGGATTCTTGCTGTTCCATTAGAGAATGTGGCAGAACTCCCCAGAATGGGAATTGGATATTATTTTAGTTACTGTGTGGATCTCCACACCCCACATGACAATGTCCCATGAACACTTGAATACATTCATAGGCCTTAAAAGTATGCCCCAGCTGAACCTACTCCCTTGCATCCCCATCAGTGAAACCTCACACCAATGATTCTCCCATGCAAAAGTTGTAACCCTTCTGTAATCCAAAACTTTTTTTTTAAAATGAGGCCAACAAAATAACCAAATAAAATTTAAAATTTATAAGGGAATGAAATACTTACATAGTTTTAAAAACAAAGAAAACACAAAAATTTTTAAAAATTTGTGATATAATAAAAAGACAATTGAAAATTTTTTGGCATTTTGTTTTTTATCACTGTAAGATCTGTTGTATGTAAAGTGGCACTTTCATTTATTCTCCCAATGTCTTATTCTTTTCATTTTATCTTCAAAGGAGAATTAGGTTATAGAAAAGTCATGTACAGAATATAGGGAATTCTCATATGCCCAACATCCTCTCCCTTTTCCTCTTCTCCCTGTTAAGAACTACTTACATGTAGATGGTACATTTGTTGCAATTGTAAAAATATTGAAGCATTGCTACTAACCATGGTCAATGTTTATTATGGTTTACAATTTGGACCATACATTTTTACAATTTTTGATGACATTTAACATGGGTTGTATCCATCATTGGAAGATCATGTAGAACAATTCCAGGGCCCCTAAAATGCCCTATGTTCCATCTATTCTATTCTTCCCTCCCCCTCCCATCTGGACCCATGGCAACCACCCAGCTTTCCTCCTTGAAAAACAAGATTCATAGTTACATGCAACAACACTGAGGGCTTGATGTACTGGTTTCTCCTCCCCTATTAGGTATTACCCATGCTCTCAAGAGACTCCTGTCTCTCTATTTGAGAACATAGAACTCCTTAGGGTGGCAGTTAAACACTTCCCCATTCATTGTGTGGGTTTCCACCCACTGATAAAATACTCTGTGGCAGGATGAGCTCTCATTCACATACTCCATAGAAGATGTGCCCTGTCCAGCATTCCACCCACATCCAACACCCTCAATCAGTAACCCTCCCATTCTGTATTTGCCAAAAAAATATTCCCAACATTATAGTTTCAACCATATATCAGCTAATCCCCAGAGCTCATCTGCTCCCTCCCATAACCCTCTCCCCATTTCCATGGACAGGGCAACTCAACCCTCCACAATACCATCCTCACAGATGAGCAGTACCCAACACTGTATGATCACTGCACCACTGTCAGGTTAATCCATTGCACAACTACACCATTCCACCTCATCATAGATTTTGCCCATATGGTCTGTATTAGTCAGTCAAAGGGGTGCTGATAAAAACACCAGATATTGGTTGGTTTTTGTAGAAGGTATTTATTTGGGGTAGGAGCTTACAGATATCAGGTCATAAGGAATATGTTACTACTCTCACAAAAGTCTATTTTCACATGTTGGGGCAAGATGGTTGCTGATGTCTGCAAGGCCTCAGGCTTCCTGGGTTCCTTTCTTCCAGGGCCTTGACTCTCTTTGGCTTCAGGGTTCCTCTCTTCCCAGGGCTGGCTTCTTCCTGGTCTCAGGGTTCCTCTCTTTCAGGGGCTTGCTTCTCTTTCCTCTGTGTGCTTACTTCCCAGGGCTTCAGCTTAAGGCTTCAGCATCAAACTCCTACATCAAAAACTTCAACTCTGTCCTTTGCTATGCCTTTTATCTGTGTGTCCCCACCCACCAAGCGGTGGGGACTCAATGCCCTTATGACATGGCTCAATCAAAGCCTTAATCATAACTTAATCACACCCAGGTACAAGCCAGATTGCACACATAATCCAATATCCATTTTTGGGATTCATAACCATATCAAACTGTTATATGGTCATTGATTCACAACCATCTACTCCCTTCCTGTCTCCTGTGAACATATCTTCCAGACTTTAGCTCTGGAGTCTGCTAAATTTTCTTAATTCCTATCTGTGGGGTCATGTAATATTGTCCTTCAGTGCCCAGCTTGCTTCACTCAACATAAGGTCTTCAAGGTTTTACTAAGTAATCCCATATGCTAATACTGCATTCCTTCTTACAGCTGAGTAATATTCCATTGTATGTATATGTCACAGTTTGCTTATCCATTCATCTGTTGAAGAACTTTTGGGTTGTTTCCAATATTTGGCAAGAGTGAATAATGCTGCCATGAACATTGGTGTGCATATATCTGTTCATGCCCTTGCTTTCAATTCTTCTGGGTATATAGCCAGCAGTGGAGTTGTTGGATCATGTGGCAGTCTATAGTTTGCTTCCTGAGGAACTACCAGATTGTCCTCCACAATCTCTGCAACATTTTGCATTCCTGCCAGCAGGGTTTAAGTGTTCTTATTCCTCCACATCCTCTCCAACACTTGTAGTCCTCTATGTCTGTAATAGTTTCCAGTCTAATGGGTGTAAAATGATATGTCATTGTAGTTTTCATTCGCATTCCCTTAATAGACAGTGATGTTGAGGATGTCTCATGTGCTTTTTAGCCATATGTATTTCTTGTTTGGAGAACTGTCTATTCAAATCATTTGCCCAATTTTTAAATGGGTTGTTTGTCCTTTTATTTTTGAGGTGTAGGATTTCTTCACATATGCTGGATATGTTTGTCATCCACATATAGTTTTATTCATATGGTTCTCTGTAAACAGTTGAAATCAGTTATAGGTCAGTATGCTTCTTCTTCAATAAAGAGGTGCACCTCAGAGACTATGGAAGAGTATATGCCAAATTCCCTAAGACACCTGATTGCAATGACATTGATTAAATAAATTTTAAAGAATATCCCTTGACTGAGTCAAGACTTCCATAATTCTAATGAAGAAGCTGATGGGTTCATGAGATTGCTAACACAATATTTTTCCTCAAGAAATGTGAATTCCTGTGATATCCTTCTACTTTCCTAATCTTCACCTAAAGTGCTGCAACATTCTTAACGCTGCTATTCTGCTACCTTTATCTAACGAGGGTGTCTCATGACTGTAAACTGGTAAATCCACAATTAATGTCTTCATACATGCTCTTTTAACCAAACTGGATGCTATTCTGTTTTTTAATGGTTTCTATGATAGAAGATCTAATTGACAATTCCAAGCAGGCAATGTAGTTACCACTCACCGTGAACTGATTCAGTGAGCTAGGCTTCTATAACATTTTTCTTCCCAACATCATGACCTCTATGCTATTACCTGAGCCTACCTTCTATCTGAAGGAAAATCTGTTAACATCTATACTGATAACAGATATGCTCTTGGTGCAATCCATGATTTCAGCTTGCTATTGAAACAATGTGTGTGCCTTCTTCTGGTCCTCTAACTAAAAATGTACAAGTAATAATATCCTTTCTGCCATTTTACTCTTATCCATGGTTGCCCTCATTAATATACAGGCTTACACAAAAAGAACTGAGCTTGAGTATTTAAAAAATGCCCTCACAGATTTTTGTGAGAAATTAGTAACTACTAAACCAGCTGAGATTACAGACTTAACCTATAATTGTTTAAATGAATTGAAGAAATTGGACATCCTTGTTTCTACAGGAAATGAGACCAAAAATATAGAGCCTTGAAGAAAATTAAGGGGGAGTTCTGGGAAAATGGCACTGAAGTATCTAGGCACTGCTCAGCTCTGTTGCAAAAATCAGAGAGAAGGGGCAAAATCCTACCTGAGTGAGCTCTTTTTGGAATCCACAAAGAGGAAGGCTGCATTGTCATTCAGGAGAAAGCTTGGCAAAGGAGAAACAGCCCAAGGGAAAACCATAAGATGCTCTCCCCAGTCAGTGGAAATAGCAGATGGATAAGCCCCACCCTCAAAGCAGTTAGCCTCCATGGACCCCCTGGTTCTCACCAGCCAGTTGAGTAGTAAGGAGTATTCCCTGGAAGGAAGAGGGGTCTGGCAAAGCATGGAGAGTGGTTTCTTTTCCATGGATGCTTGAAAGAAATAATGGATAGGAAAAGGAAAAATTCACATATGGAGATTCAATAACACATTTTCAGTGGGACAAAGAAGAAGTTAAAGAGAATTCAGCAAATATAGTGAGACGGATGAAAATGAGAACATACTATTTCAAAACTTATGGGAAGTGGATGTAGTTCAAGTGGTTGAGTTCCTACTTCCCATATACAAGGTCCTGGGTTCAATGCCTGACATCTCCTTAAAAATAAACTATGGGATACAGAAAAGGCAGTGCTGAGTGGGAAATTTGTAGCCCTCAATGCTTACATTAAAATGAAGAAAGAACAAAATTTAAAGATCTAACTGCACACTTGGAGGAACTAGAAAAAGAACAGGAAACTAATCATTCATACACTTGCATACCTGTTTCATTCTGTTCACTTTTGAATGTTAATCCCAAACCAAACTGAAGGAAAGAAATAGTATAGATAAGAGAAGAAATAAATGAACTCAAGAACAACGACAAAAAAATTGAAAGACTCAACCAACAAAACCAAAAGTTGGTTCTTTGAGAAGATCAATGAAATTGGCAAATCCTTCTACACTGACAAAGAACAAAAGAGGAAAAAATGCAAATAAATAAAATCAGAGATGAGAGGGGGACTTTACCACTGACCCTGCAGAAATAAGAGAATTCATAAAGAGACACTATGAACAACCATATGCCAAAAATCTCGGTAATGTAGACAATATGGACAAAAACTTACAAATAACCAGCACTGACCCTAGAAGAAATTGAAGACATAAAAAAAAAACATTCAAAAGTGAACAGATTGTTGCAGTCATCAAAATATTTGAAAAGATGAAAAGCCCAGGACCAGACTGCCTCACAAGTGAATTCTAACTATCATTCAAAGACAATCACATACCTGTTTTGCTCAAACTCTTCCAAAAAAAGAACAAAAAACCCTACCATAATTCTTGTATGAAGCCAAACATCATCTTAACACCAAACCAAATAAAGATACTATAAAAGAAAAGAAAATTACAGACCAATATCTATAATGAGTATAGATGTATAATTTGTCAACAAAATATCAGCAAACCGAATCCAAAAGTGCATTAAAAGAATTATACACCATGATCAAGTGGCTTTTATCCCAGGTCTGCAAAGGTGGTTCAACACACACACACACACAATCAATTAGTGTAAAAACCACATTAATAAATTGAAGAATATAAATCACATGATCCTGTCACTTGATGAAGAAAAGGCATTTGCCAAAATACGGCACTCTTTCTTGCAAACCAAAACTTTCCAAAACATAGAAATAGGAGGACACTTTCTTAATATGTTAAAGTGTGTTTGTGAAAGACCTATAGCTAGCATTGTACTCAGTGGTGAAAGGAAGAAAACTGTCCCACTGAGATCAGAAACAAGACAAGATGTCCCCTGTCACCACTGTTATTCAATTTTGTGCTAGAAGTTCTAGCTGGAACAATTAGGCTAGGTAAAGGAATATAATTACCAAAATTGTAAAGGAAGAAGTAAAACACTGTTCACTGATGATATGATCATATATCTAGAAAATCCTGAAAAATCCACAAGAAAGCAACCAGAACAAACAGATGAGTCCAGAAAAATGGCAGGATACAAGATTAATAAATAAAATCAATAATGGGGGACACATGAGGGGCCAGTGAGGATCTGCGCACCCTTGGGTGTGACCATGTCCACCTATGGCTATTTACACAATTATGATGTCCTGGTAACCTCAGTGGAATTGGCTGCCTTGAGGAGCTGAACTTCTACAGAGATCAAAGATTCATCATGACAATATTTCATTGCAGTATCCTCCGTTAGGGATAAACACCCTTGAGTGGAAAAAAAGTCCTGAGTGACCAGTCCTCTGCTTCTAAAGTAAATGTTCTGCTTCTCATTGGAACAAAAACCAAAGGAATTGAATTAAAAAAAGGAAATAAAATGATCAAGGGCCATTGCCCTGCAGAGGAAATACTGAACAAAAGACAATAAAATTCTCCTAAGATGCACATCTTCCCCTCTTCTGTGATGGATTTCACCTTTGTCCAAGGGAATAATGCAAGATGTTGAAAATAAAATGTCCTCTTTAGAGTGACATTGATTACATCTGTGAAGGAAGAACCCCTTTTTATCCTACAAGGTGAAGTAGTCTTCTTCTTCATCTTGATACCATATGCACAATCCTTTACCACAGACACCAAGCATGGGCTCCACAAAAGAACATCCACTCCCACTAGAACTTTCATAGTTAGAGAGAACTCATTGCCTGCCTTCAAATCTTCAAAGGCTGACTAACACTCTTATTAGGGACTAATGAACCTGGTGAATTTAATTTGAAGGTATTGCTCATTTAACTTTCTGAAAATTGTAGGACCTTAAAAGTTATGATAAATCTATTCTGCTTGGGCTATATAAATGGAAGAAAAAAGCCTGCATTAAACAGCATATGTTTACAACAAAGTTTTCTGAATATATTAACCTTTGGTGAGAATTACTGCTCAGAAAAGATTACTATCAAAATATTATTATTTTGGTAATAATCACTGAGGGCATGGTGGGACAATGGCAATGGCTTGACTAGAAGAGCTGAATGTCGTCACACACACAAAAAGAACAGAGATGAGCCAAAAGCTGTCCAAGAGGCCTTCTTTGGAGTTCAGCAGACCAGGACAGTGTGACACAATTCCCAGGAAGGTGTGGAACAGAAGAAGCTGAAAAGACACATGAATTAGCAAACCCCTGTAACAGCAAGAAAGGGCTTCCCTCCCCCACCCCCAAGATATTAGACTGGGGTAAAACCCTTGTCTCATTGTAGCCGACTTAAAAGTGGAACAAACTTCCCCTTGGCAACTAATTCAAGGGAAGAGGGAGGGGAGGGTGAGGTGCTTTTCTTCAGTTAAATCAGCCAGTAAAGCCTGCTCTGAATCTCTGATCTGGAGATTTAATACAGGAACATAAGAAAGCCCAGACTAAAACAGCTCTGTGAAAGGTGGTGCTGACTAATGCCATCTGCTGGACATTCAGGAAACTGCATGGACAAAAACTTTCTGCCCTATATATCCAACCCCAGGGAGAAAAATCTGTGCTCCTTTAGTTAGTCCCTGGTCTGATTTTAAAACTTAAGCTGGGCAATTTTAAAGATTGAGAATAACTTGAACCAAATATCAAAGAAGAGTTGTGGAAAAAAAATAATAGGCAAGAGTGATAAATTAGCCAGCAGAGTAAACACAACAACATATTCAGATGCCTAGACATCAGGAAAATTTACAAACCATGTTAGGAAACTGGAAGAGATTACCCAGCCAAAAGAACCAAACAAATATACTAAAGATATATAGGATTTAATACAATTAAATAGTGATAATCACACAACTCTCCTAAGCCACTTCAAATAATTTTAACAAAATATGACTAGCAAATAAATGATATTAAGAAGACACTGGGGGAGCATAAAGAACAATTTGAGATCCTGAAAAGAAAAGTAACAGACGTTATGGGAATGAAAGTCATGATGGTTTAGATTTTTTTTCATCATCACGGGACATTCATTGCATTTGGTGAATACATTTTTTTGAGCACTGTTGCACCACATGGGTAATGGTCTACCTTATAGTCCACACTCTCCCCAGTCCACCCAGTGGGCCATGGCGGGACATGCAATGTCCAGCAACTGTCCCTGCAGTACCACCCAGGACAACTCCAAGTCCTGAAAATGCCCCCACATCATATCTCTTCTTCCTTCTCCCTACTCTCAGCAGCCAATGGTTTAGACTTAAAAACACAGTAGAGGAACATAAGAGGAGATTTGAATTGCTTGAAGACAAAATGAATGATTTCAAAGATGGAACATCTGAACGGGAAATGACAAAGGAACAGGAAGAGAAGACAATGGAAAAGGAATGGAGTCTCAGGGAATTAAATGACAATGTAAAATGCACAAACATTTGCATTATTGGTGTCTGAAAAGGAAAAGAAAGTAGAAAATGGACAGAAAGAATATTTAAGGAAATAATGAGAACTTCCCAACCTTTATGAAGGACACAAATATCAATATCCAAGGACAACATACCACAAACAGAATAAATCTGAAAAGACATACCCCAAGACACCGACCACTCAAAATCACAAATATCATAGATGAAGAGATGATTCTAAAAGCAGCAAGAGAAAAGCAAAGCATTGCATACAAGGAACCTCAATAAGATTTAGTGGCAACCTCTGATCAGAAACCACAGAGGAGAGAAGGAAGTGAATTGATGTATGTAAGGCACTGAAAGAGAAAACCTGCCAGCCAAGAATTCTGTATCTGGCAAAGCTGTCCTTCAAAAATGAGTGTGAGTTCAAAGTCTTCACAGACAAACAAAACTTGATAAAACTTGATAAAATATTTTACCAAAGGGCCAGATTTGGAAGGGGTGTGCCCCTAAAGGGGTGCAGCAGCCTGAAAGGAAAAAGAAAGATTTGAAGAAGGGTTTAGAAATGAAGATTTTTAGGAAAGATAAACCAAAGGATAAGGAGACATACAAGAGAATAATATGACAACAGAGAGCTGAAGGACAAAATGGATGAAGCAACTCAAAGTTTTCAAGTAGCCCTTCACACCTATCCAATGAACCCTGAAATATGGAAAGGAGAACTTTCTTGGGCAGTAACTCTCCAGGAGTAGCAGAAAGTGGCACAGAGGATTAAAAATAATGAATCATCAGCAGAAGTGATGGATTTCTCACCAAAGTCAATTCTTGACTATAACTTTGAAAGTGATGAGATTGTTGCTATTTGTGCAGCTATTGCTGAGAAACAGAAGACATATTCAAGAAATGAAATACTATTTGTGTCTGCTTCCTGGACTGTAGAGACTGTAAATGAGAAGGAAGATGGTGCTCCAACATCAGATGGCTCTGTTTTCATCAAAGCCTGATGAAGCAAAATGCATAGCATGAATTATATGAACCTGTCATTTTCAATTGTTACTTAAAATTTTAGACATAGGGACATTTATTCTGGAGGAACAGGGCAAAACTCCTGTTTGTTAGAAAAGTTTTTTAGATGAAGCACATAAATCTAAATAGTAAAATTATTGTATAGTCTTTGGACTATGTTTCATAAATTATAGCTTATCCTTAAGATTAGGATTCTGAGCAAAATATTTTTGATGTATAAATTTAATTTAATCCAAATATATGCCTGGATACATTTTTAAGACACAACTTGAAAAGCAAATTCTTGAATAGTAAATAACTTGGTCAGTGATATTAAAATGTTGACTCATCAACTTTTTTTATGGTAAGGAAATAAGTGTTTGCTTTCTCTCCTAGAAATATACTGCTGTTTATTCACTCACTGTTTTCCTTGCTTCTGTAGAGTAAGTTTGTCACAAGGCTTAAAATGTTTTAATATTCATTTTGATTCAAAGTTGTGGTTTTGTTATACGTGGATTCTTTGCAAGTTCAGCCAAAATGCATACAAATGTGAAAATTGTGAAGTTTCTCTTAATTCTGATTTATACTTAAATGTTTTGGCTTTAAATAAGGTATAACAATTGTAGTTAACTCCTTCCATATTTGTGAGATGTGTGAAGTACTGATAAATGTCACAATGATGGTTTAATTTTTTAGATTATTACTGTAGGTAGGTTAGTCCTTACCACAAGTGAGTCCTTTTTTAAGTGTGTATTTTAGTAATGAGTGTATTTTACAGATAATTCATTGTTACTGCCTCCCTCCACCCCTTCTCCCAGCCGTTGTTATCTTCCCCCTCCAGCCGTTGCAGTCCTTCCCGCCAGTCCTGCCCACATTACTAGCATATAATCTGCCTCCTTCCTTAGACACTGCTTACCTCATAGCCCTCCGCCCACTTCCACCTATCCTCTACCACCCTGTAGCTAGCCCACCCTAGCTCCAACCCCTCCTTCCACCCAACCCTTTATAACCAAGTGTACTTCCGCAATAAAGCAGACCTGTTCCTGCGCTCAGGCAGTCTCCGTGGTTCTTTCTATCAACCGCGCGTCCCCCACACCTGGAGAGCCGTTGCTCCCCTAGAGCAACCCCCGCTGGCGGTTCAACTGGAGCACCCCCCCCCCCGACTCTAGGGCCTGAGTGAGGTGGGAAACTCCCAGCCCAGCAACAATTCATAATAAATTGTACTGCTACATTGTAAAAATTAGGGGTATGATGTGGAAGAGGAAGGGGGATACAGAGGAGCCCCTCCTACTTTCAATGTAGCTTTTTTTGCAATCTAAAACCTCTTTAAAAATAAAGGTAGTTATAAAAAATAAAGGCAATTCTGATGAGGTAGGAGAATGAAATAATCAATGTGTTATTGGAAATTGAAAGTGTGGAAATCTTTGCTATAAAGTGGCAAGGGGATTTGTAGAATTTTGTTCTGTTATTGGAAGAAGACAGAATATTTAAGTGACAATCTTGGATATTTATCTTACAAAATTTCCAAGCAAAGAATGGAAGGTGTGGCCTGTGTTATCCTTGTTTATTATAGTAAATTATAAGAGGAAAGGCATACACTGGGGAGTGAAATATTAAGATAAAAGAAATCATCATTTATTGACTTGGTAAATTCTCAATCTATTCAGAAAGATTTCCCTGGAAATGGGAGTACTGTGGATGAATTGAAACATTGTTAGGTGTTTAGGTATGTAACTAGTTAATGCTTTGGTTTAGCCACTTTACGGCCTGATGATAAGACAGAGTTGGGCTTACAGCTTCATCATTGTCGATTATGTGGTCAAGATCCTGGGGTTTAAAGAGCATGAGGACACCTCCCTAGGATTCAGGCAGTGCTTGGTTGACTCTCCAGTGTTCAGGGAGAAACTGGACACCACACGGATGTTTGGAGTAAGGCTGTTAATCCAACCAGGTAGTAGTACAAAGCCTCCAGCCATAGATTACTCTCAAGCCTTGAAATCCAGTATAATGTATCCAAACATAACCTCCCTAAGTTGATACAAAAATGAACTATAGCAAAATCACTCATGAACTTCTCTGTGCATTTTTCTGTGGACTGGAGGATTTGGGTAGAGGAAACTTCCAAATAAAGTTATTTTTCTCTATGAAAAGAAGAGGAACTTGAGGACAGAAGAGTTGAAAACATTGAGGGCATTGTATGACCATAATGAAGCAGATGGTTTCTCTTGCCAAAGTAAACATGGATTCTCTGGAAACCCCTTTGCACCCTGAATGGGGTCCTCTTTATGGACTGAATGTCCTCAACAGCTCATCAACCCAATCATCTATTTTCATGAGAAGAACCAGGAGTCTTGAGATGCTGAGCAATCAGAGACAGAGTGGATCAGAAACTATTGAGTCCATCCCCTTAGCTTGCTTTTTGTAGATGCAGAGAATCTGAAATATTCATGAGTCAATTCCTAAAATAAGTGTTTAATATTTACATTACATTTATCCTCTTAGTTCTGTTTCCCTGGAGAATCTTGACTAACACAGGGTACTTGGACATTTTTAAGGAGTATCTCTTTGCATAGTTTTTTTCTTTAATGGCTACCCAGGGTATTACAGTATACATATAAGATTTATCTCTAAACTTCCATCAACACTTTCTTTCTTTTAGTGAAGTGTGAAAACCTCCCTTCCATTTAGGTCCTTGTAACTTCCTGTTTTTAAATATCAATTGTGTTGAATATAAGGTTTTGTAAATTTTTCCAATTCTTTATTTTTCCTTAGAGAAGTTGTATGTTTACAGAAAAATCATGCAGAAAGCAGTTTCCATATAACCCCCTACACAGAGTTTTCCCTATTATCACTTTGCATTAGTATGTTACTTTTGTTACAATTGATGAATTTGTATTATAATTATAGTACCAACTCTAGTCTACTGATTATTGTTTATATCTTAAAGATTCACTGTTTCTGTTGTACAGCTATTTTTAAAATTTTGCTTCTAGTAACATATATACAACCAAAAGTGCCCCCTTTAACCACCTTCACATATATAATTCGTGTTGTTAACATTCATGGTGCTGTGCTATCATCACTACCATTCATTACCAAAATTTTCCCTGATCCCAAATGGAAGCTCTGTACCAAATAAGCCTGGACTCCCCATTCCTTACTACCACCTCAGCTCCTGTTGGCCTACATTCTTATTTCTGATGCAGTGAATTTGATTATTCTAGTTATTTCAGTGAAACTACAAAATATTTGTCCTCGTGCACCTGGCTTATTTCACTCCACATGATGTTGTCAAGGTTCATCCAAGCTGTCAGTGTATCAGAACTTCTTTCCTTTTTATGGATGAATAATATTACATTGCATGTGTATAGCTCATTTAGTTTATCCATTCATCTGTTGGACACTTAGGTTAAGTTTTTGTTTCTGTCATTTAATGTCCTGTATAAAACTCATGAAGTCTTGTATGTACCCATTAATTCTATATTTTAAAAATTATTCCTTCTTTTTCCAAATTCTTTCTTAAATAATTTTCTTTTTTGTTTGGATAGCATCCTTTAGCCAAATGTTAGGGTATGTCCACTAGTGTCAAAGTCTTTGTTTTCTTTTTCCTGAGAATGTCTTTATCATTTTTCCCAAAGGATAATTTTGCTTGATATAGGTTTTGTGGTTGACACTTCTCTTCTTTCTTCATTTGAAAATGTTGTGCCACTTTATGTGGCCTCTGTGGTTTACAGTGAGAGCTTATCATTTGAATTCTTTTTTTTTTTTAATGAATTCTTTCCTTCTGGCTGCTTTCAATATTTTCTCTTGTCTTTAGATATCGAAAGTTTAATAAAGACGTGTCTTGGCATTGATTTCTTTGAATTTATCCTGTTTGGAGCATGCTCAGTATTTGTGCCTGTATGTTTGTGTCATCAAACATGAGACATTTTCAGACATTATTTCTTCAAATATTTTCACTCTTTCTCCTCTCCTTGTGAGACTTCAATGATGCAAATATAGCATATTTTGCTATTCTCCCACGAGTACCTGAGGTTCTATTCAATAATTTTCAAACTATTTTTCTGTTATGTACAGATTGTGTGAATTCTAGTCATATGTCATTGCATTCACTAATTGTACCTCTGTCATCTCCACTCTGCTATTGAGCTCATCCAGTGAGTTTTTTCTGTTATTATATTTTTCAGTGCTATAATTTCCTTTGTTTTTTTTTTTCTTAACATCTATGCCTTTGCAGTGATTTTCTATTTTTCCATTCACTTCAAGATAGTGTGTAAGTGATCACTGGAATCTTTTTAGAGATGGCTGCATTTAATCCTTTACAAATAATTTCTAACACCTATTTCTTCATTGTGTTGATATAAGTTGATTTTCTTTTCTCATTTAAGTTGTGATTTTCTTAGTTCTTGGTAAGACAGGCTTTACCATGGATATTTTGTGTATTTTGCTAGGAGACACTGAGTCATATTTAAATCTTTTTTTTTTTTAAGTTGGCAGGCACCCTGTTTAAGTTATTATGTGAGTATTTGGCCTCCTTTTGTGGTTTTAATGGAAGTTTAAATTTCAAAGCATTTGCAGTATTATTTTGACTTCCTTGCTTTACCTGGTGCTGCTGGGGTTCCCCCAGACTCTACTGGTGCCATCCAAGGTGGGGACGGTTGGATGAAGTTTTCCCAGGCTAGGCTACAGGATGTCTCTTGATGTCAGTAAGTGTATTATCAGATACCCCCTGTTTGGGTTCCTAAATACCTTTGAACCTCTGGCAATGAAGGTAGTCTCAAACCTTTAGGGACAAAGATGGTTCTTGAGTTAGCCACTTGTGGGTAGGTCCTCTTGCCAGTCTGCCTGCCTGCCCCGTGCCTCTAGTCAGGACAGGGTCTTTCCAAGTTAAGCCATCCTGCTTGGGGAAGGGAATCTTTGACCTTCAGATCCCAGAGTAAAAGAGGCATTCCAGTTTGGGACACTTGTGTGCCTGGATCCAGTTTGCAGCTTTTGCCTGCCCATCTAAGTTTACTTTGGTGGGAGAAGAGAGTCTCAGGCCAAGCAAGGAAGAAGACCACTTTCCCTGGCCACATATTAATGTTTATTGGTTGATTCTTGATCAATCCCCATGCAGGTGAGTCGAGTTCACCTGCCTGATGTTGTCAGGGTTCTGGTATTATCTGTAGGAGTAATCTGGTTGGGGGGTTGGGATATGCTAGCTGTATTTGCTCTTCTTCTATTGCCTGGGGCTACACAAGATACCCTGCCATTGTATTGTAAGTCCAGTCCTGGAGTCACAACCTTTTCTCTTTCTTTTAACCACCTTCTAGAGTTCTCCTTTCTCTTGTCTGGTATTATTTTCAGAGTTTCTAGTTATGATTTGCAGGGAGAAGGAGGGAGAAACTGGTCTACACAATCTTATCTGGACTGTGAGTTCTTCCAGTTTAATTTAAGCAATTTCCATTAAAAACATCATTGTAATCTTGGAACTTATTAATTTTGGTCCCTATTGATAAGCTTGGAAAAAGCAATTTTAGGGAACCCACTCCAGTTGTAGCAGAGAACTGAATTATTGCTTGCATCCTTCACTCTCTTCCCAGTAATAGGATCATGGAGCCCCAGTGTGTGTCAGGCCTTCCCATTGTTTGCAGGGTACATTTTCCTACCCTTTGACTATGGGCTCAGCAATTTCCTTGCTTTAGCCTATGGGATATAGCAGGCATGTGTTCTTGATCTGCTCTCTATGTCTCTGCCATAGCCAAAAGTAAACCTTCCTAGTATAGGAATTGCCTCCTCACCTGAGCCCCAGAATGAGTACAAATGCATCAAACCTGAGTCCAACCTCAGAAAGGAGCCAAGTTTACAATTGTAACTTGAGACTAAGCTACCCAGACAAGCCCAGCTTAGATCAGTTGATTGTCAATTAAGCCATAGATTCCTGAGCTAAATTGATTCTTACTGTTTTATGCCACTAAGATTTTGTGGCTGTCTACAGCATTATTGTGGCCATCATTAACTGAAATAATTAACTGGTCAACTCCTATGGGAGATGTGTCTTTCTGTCCTTTTCCTATTTCCTCTTTCATGCTCTCTGGTAGTAGCTGGAGTGACCATCCTGACCTTGGGGATGGAGGTCAAATACTAGGATAAGGAAACAGACAACTAGAAGGAACCTGGATTCTGGATCAGTGCAGGGCCTCAATGCAAGACTTGGATTGTCAACCTGCAGAATTTTTATGTTTAAATCATCATTATTTTGGGATCTCTGTTACATGTAGCTAAGCCTAATTTGAACTGATACACAAATGATCTCTACATTGAAATACAGTGACCAATTTTCATTTCTCATTTCAGTTACATCTCCAATATTGAACATTGCATTTCCCCCCCTTCTAAATAAGTGGCAACTGAAAGATTCCATTTTGTAAGACCAAAAAATCTTGGACTCATCCTTTTTTCCATCAGCAAATCCTATTTACTCTACATTCAGAATGTGTGCAGAACCCAATGACTTATCACCATTTTCATTCTAGTTCAAATCAGCAGTTGTAACTATTGAGTTGCTTTAATTGTTGACTCAAATTAAGCTCTCACTCTAATACAAACTATTCTCCACCAAGCCTTCATTTAAACATGTTCGATCATGTTATGCCAGTACTCAAAGTCCTCCAATTGTTTCCCATTTACTAGGAATAACAGCCAAAGTTCTTTCCATAACTTTCAAAACCTGTACAATCCAGCCCTCAGTTACATCTCAAATTTCCTCTCCTTCCTCTCCTTTTTCCCACTCCCCTTTGCTATCCAACAAACACCTAGGTCAAGGCTTTGCACTTGCAGGTCTCTTTCTGGAACTTCCTTCCTCTGTAGTCATGTGATCTCCCCCCTCTCTTCATTCATGCCTTTGCTCAATTTCACTTCACCTACTCTGAATATTCACAATGGCACACTCCACCCTGTTACTCTCTTCCTTCTTACCCAGCCTTTACTTTTTTCTCTTTGTTTTCATATGGTATGTATATTCTTTATTACCCATCTTCCCATAGATTTTAAGCCTCATGTGTTTGTAGAGTTCTGTCTCTGTGGTTGTAACACTAGTGCCTAGACCTATGCCTGGTGCATAGTAGGTCTAAATAAATAAGCATCGAATAAAGGATTCTCAGTATCTTGAACTTAGAGACACAGTAAAATATGTACATATTCACAGTTATGGAATCAAAAGGTGAGAAGCAGAACTACGCATTATACAGTGATCAAGTTGTCTACATGCCAGAATTAGAAATTATACCTCCTGACTCTCCAATTTAGCAGGCTTTCTTCTAGACCAGTGTTGTGCAGCCTTATTATCATTATTACCCACTAAAAAAGACTTTTTAGACATTTTTCCTTACCACCAATAAAAACATACATAAGAAATTTTAATACCACAGATACACAGTGTATCTGTTCACATAGAGTGGCCCTTTGGCAGGCCATAGAACATTGTAATATATAAGTCATCTGTCCCTCAGGAATCATTTTTCACCACCACAGAGGGAACAATGTTACCTCCATTGATAACATAATCTGGACTGATGTAACCTAATAATGGCAGTAGATGAAATCTTGAGGCCAATGCATGATTCTCTTTTCTCTTCATCCTGCTCCTGTGATTACCAAAGCACATGGTAAAGGGATACCTCCAATAGCCAGGATTCCTGAGTGACAGTGATGAGCAGAGCTTCTCTGATTGCTCACAGTGGATCATTTCTGTGAGAAATAAATTTCTGCTGTGAAATTCCACTGAGATTTGGGGGGTTGTTACCATGGAAAAACCAAGCCCATCCTGACAGATTATAGCATGGGGAAAAACCATTGGGTGCATAAAATTTATCATTTTTCCCATTTTAACTTTAATTTAACCCAGCCCTCATGAGGAAAATATACAAAACATCTTAAAATATACACAAGGATAATTTTTTTGCAATTATTTTTAAAATTTAAATTTTACTGGCCTTATAATTTATTAAATTTAAAATAACAAGTAAAACATAGGTTAGAGCTTTAATTCAAATATAGATTGACATGTAGGTAAATATAGAGTTTGGAGGGAGACTGCCAGGGCTTTCTGAAGGCTCAGTGCTTTTCCACGTTTTCTTTGCAAAGTATGTTGTACTGGATCATGGACTTCATTAATAATTTAAAACAATGGGTGTGTTTACTGAATTTCTGTGACATTTTCCTGTACCAATCTCTAGGTACTGAACTTTTATCACATCCATTCCTTAAGCAATTTTAACATGCAGAGAGATTGAGAATGTCAGGCAATTACAGAAGTCCACTAGCCAATGTCAGCAGGTGCTAATAGAGCTTCTCTTTCAGATATTAACAATCAGAACATAAAGCTACAATAGAGATGGGGTGAGGCTGGAGGCATGCTGGGAATATGGTCTATAATACTGGGAATTGGGGCAGTGCAGTGAGCCTTCTCAGAGGATAGGAGAGGAAGCAGTAAAGGGCAGTGTTTTTAAAAGTAAAGCCAAGGGAAATGAAGAGTGGACTGAAGCAGACTTATTATTATTCCAGCAGTGGAAGAACTCTTTTTTTTTTTTAATTCATTTTTTAAAGAAATATTACATTCAAAAAATATGAGGTCCCATTTAACCCCACTACCTCCAACCCCCTCTCCCCCCACAGCAACTCTCTCTCCCATCATGACACATCCATTGCACCTGGTAAGTACATCTCTGGGCATCGCTGCACCCCATAGTCAATGGTCCACATCATAGCCCACACTCTCCCACGATCCATCCAGTGGGCCCTGGGGGGATCTACAGTCTCCTGTAGTTGTCCGTGAAGCACCACTCAGGACAACTCCAAGTCCCGAAAATGCCTCCCCATCTCATCTCTTCCTCCCATTCCCCACACCCAGCAGCCACCATGGCCACCCTTCCCACACCAATGCCACATTTTCTCTGTGGACATTGGATTGGTTGTGTCCATTGCACATCTATGTCAAGTGGGGGCTTAGATTCCACATGGATACTGGATGCAATCCTCCTGCTTTCAGTTGTAGGTACTCTAGGCTCCATGGTGTGGTGGTTGACCTTCTTCAACTCCATGTTAGCTGAGTGGGGTAAGTCCAAGAAATCAGAGTGTAGGATTTGAAGTGTGTTGAGGTTCAGGGCATGGCTATCATATTGTCAGTCCAGAGATTCAAATCCCCTAAATATATCTTAAACCCCAACACCAACTACAATTCCAGTAAAGTAGCATGACAGTCTTGTGAAAAGAGATCCCATCTGAGTCCAGTTCCATCACGCAGAAACACCAGCTCCAAAGAAGGGCCATCTGACATGGCAGTGAACCCCATGTGCCATGACCATAGAATCCGTGGGTCTCTTTAGCCCTCAAAAGAACCAATACCTGGGGTTGTATCTACTTTATCTGTCTCTTAGACTCTGCTCAGTTGTGCATAAGGGCAATCCTTCTGACAGCCTCCAGACTCTTTTTTAGAGACTCATAGCCATATAAACTCATTTCTACCTTCCATTTCTCCCTTACATTAGGTCAAACAGCATTTTAAAGTCATGTTATTATATGTAGATAGGGAAATTCTGCTGATCCGCATTGAACCTTTAATTCAAGGTCATTTTCTAGTTGCATTTTCAGCTGGTATTTGGTAGTGATCCCTCAGTGCCAGGGAGGCTCATCCCCGGGTGTCATGTCCCACGCTGGGGGGAATGCACTGCATCTACATGCTGAGTTTGGCTTCGAGACTGGCCACATTTGAGTAACATGAAGGCTGTCAGGAGGAAACTCCCAGGCACAATGCTGCTCTAGGCCTTGTTCTTATTGCAGGCGTATAGGCTCACAAGCATAGTCATTAGTATCAGGAGCCCACTGTTGGACCCTCATTCCTTCCTGGTTCTTACTGTTGCACCTGGGGGACTGCTGCTGCTCCCCTAGGGACCACAACAGAGCCCCCCTGGCCAGGAACCCAGTACCCCCCCAGCTGCTGTTTTTAATTGTTTCCACTATGAGTATATCTAAACATTACCATGCACCCTGGACATATGCCCTGTATAACTCCCTGTCAACCATATATAGCCTGTCAATAACATCCCATACCAGTATTCCTCTGCCGCCATTGTTGAACCACTCTATGATCCAGAACTTCCTGTAAAGTAAATCTCAATATAATGTCAGGTTCCCTTACTAGTAAAATGGAATAGAGCAATGAGTTTAAAGGTTAGATCTAGAGTACATATTGATTTGGAAAAATTTCTACATCCTATCTTTTTCTTTTCTTTTTTCCTAATTATTGAGCTTCTCTTCACAAGAGTCTTAGATCACAGTAATTCATATATACAATAAACAGTACGCCCACACATCCACCATGAAACCTTGTCCCTTCCACAGCTATAATCTTTTAACTTATACATATCATATTTACTGAAACTGATGTACAGACTCCAAAACAATAGCTTTCAAACAAGGTGACATCTGTGCTTACAATGTGGTCCATACTTTAGGACATACAGTTTTCTAAATTTGTTAGTTATCCTATGTTTTACATTATGGTTTACATTATTAGTCTCTCATTCCCTATATGTTTTTGGTGTAATATTACACGTTTTATTTTCATCCTCGTGTACTCTCGTGAAACTCCTCTCTTGCCCCCACATTTACATTGGTTCCATCCATTCAACATCCATTTTCCCCTCCCCTTGGGGTGCACAGTGACAGCCAATCTCCATTTCCCAAGGAGCCACGTCCAGAGATACTTGCAACAGTGTTCAGGGCCTGACTTGCTCAACTGCCCTAATACCCTGGGAGCCACCCTTTCTCTCGAGAGATACAGTTCTCTCTATTTGATGGCATTAGTCCTCCCCAGAATGTGGGTCCACCCCCACTCTCACTACTTGGGTCTCTATCCAATGGTACAACCCACCCTGGCAAAATGAGCCTTCAGATATTCCCCAGGAGTCCGTCCCGCATCAGACCATCCCCTCCGAGCATCCTAAACTGGTAACCCTCCTAATTATATTTTGATATGATTTTCTCAGCATTTTACTCTCAACCAACACCTGACACTCTCCTATGTTCATATATTGACCCTCCCTACCCCCAATTTTGTGGGCAATATTACCCATCCGCCCACCCCAGCCCCCCTCAAACCCACAAAGCCCCACCCAAAGGCAACCCCTTGCTCCCATTTTATCTCCTCTTTGTGCTCAATCTTACCACCAGCTCATCATAGATTCCACCCCTGCAGATGTCAGCGCATATCCTTCCTCCACCCCCCGATTTCCTGTAAGCCTATTTTCCAGTCTCCAGCTCTCTGAGGCAGCTTGCTTATTTCATATCATTGAGGTCATGTAGTATTTGTCCTTCAATGCCTGAGTTGCTTCACTCAACATAAGGTTCTCAAGATTCATCCATGTTAGCACGTATGTTTGTAGTGTATTTGTTCTTACAGCCGAGTAGTATTCCATTGTATGTATATACCACATTTTTTTGATCCACTCATCTGTTGATGGGCATTTGGGTGGATTCCAACTTTTGGCGATAGTGAACAATGCTGCTATGAACATTGGTGTACATATATTGGTTTGTGTCCTTGTTTTCAGTTCTGCTGGGTATATACCCAGTAGTGTTATTACTGGGTCATATGGCAAATCTATGGTTAGTTTTTTGAGAAACCACCAAACTGTCCTCCAGACTGGTTGGATCTTTCTGCATTCCCACCAGCAGTGGATGAGTGTTTCCCTTTCTTCACATCCTCTCCAGCATTTGTATTCTTCTGTTTTCTTCATAGCTGCCAATCTTATGGGAGTAAGATGGTATCTCACTGTAGTTTTGATTTGCATTTATCTGATAACTAGAGATTTGGAGCATTTTTTCATGTGCTTTTTAGCCATTTGTATTTCTTCTTTGCAGAAGTGTCTGTTTAAATCTTTTTCCCATTTTTTAAATGGGTTGTTTATCTTTTTATTTTCAAGATATATGAGTTCTTTATATGTGCAAATTGTAAGTCTCTTATCAGATATATGGTTGCCAAATATTTTCTCCCATTGTGTGGGTTCCCTTTTTACTTTCTTGACAAACTCCTTTGAGGCGCAGAGGGCTTTAATTTTGAGGAAGTCCCATTTATCTATTTGCTGTTTTGCTGCTCGTGCTTTTGGTGTGATATTCATGAAGCCATTTCCTATCACAAGGTCCTGTAGATGTTTCCCTACACTGCTTTCCAAGATCTTTATGGTCTTGGCTCTTATATTTAGATCTTTGATCCATCTTGAGTTGATCTTTGTATAAGGTGTGAGATGGTAATCCTCTTTCATTCTTCTACATATGGCTATCCAGTTCTCTAGGCACCATTTGTTGAATAGGCCACTCTCTCCCAGTTGAGAGGGTTTGGTGGCTTTATTGAATATTATATGGCTATATATATGAGGTTCTATATCAGAACTTTCAATTTGATTCCATTGGTCTGTGTGTCTCTCCTTATGCCAATACCATGCTGTTTTCACTACTGTAGCTTTGTAGTATGTTTTGAAATCAGGAAGTGTGATTCCTCCACTTTCATTTTTCTTTTTCAGTATGTCTTTGGCTATTTGGGGCCTCTTTCCTTTCCAAATAAATTTCATAGTTAGTTTTTCTAGATCCTTAAAGAAGGCTGTGTTGATTTTTATTGGGATTGCATTGAAGGTGTAGATCAATTTTGGTAGGATAGACATCTAATAATGTTCAGTCTTCCTATCCATGAACAAGGAATATTCTTCCATTTATTTAGGTATTCTTTGATTTCCTTGAACAGTCTTGTATAGTTCTCGGTGTATAAGTTTTTACCTGTTTAGTTAAATTTATTCCTAAGTATTTGATTTTTTTATTTACTATTGTGAATGGTATTTGTTTCTTGATTTCCTCCTGATCTTGCTCATTATTGGTGTACAGAAATGCTACTGATTTTTGCCCATTGATCTTATAACCTGCGACTTTACTAAACTCATTTATGAATTCTAGAAGCTTTGTTGTAGAGCTCTCAGGGTTTTCTATGTATAGGATCATGTCATCTGCAAATAATGAAATTTTGATTTCTTCCTTTCCAATTTGAATGCCTTTTATGTCTGGTTCTTGCCTCAGTGCTCAAGCAAGTACTTCTAAGACAATATTAAATAGGAGCGGAGACAATGGGCATCCTTGTCTTTTTCCTGAGTTTACAGGGAAGGATTTTAGGATTTCCCCATTGTAAACAATGTTGGCTGTTTTTCATATATACTATATATCATGTTCAAAAAATTTCCTTGTATTCTGATCTTTTGGAGTGTTTTTATCAAGAAAGGGTGCTGTATTTGTCAAATGTTTTTTCTGCATCTATAGATATAATCATGTGATTTTTTTTCCCCTTCAATCTGTTTATATGGTGTATTACATTGATTAATTTTCTTATTTTGAACCATCCTTACATACCTGGAATAAATCCCACTTGGTCGTGGTGTATAATTCGTTTAATGTGTTGTTGAATACGATTAGCAAGTATTTTGTTAAGTATTTTTGCATCTAGGTTCATTAGAGAAATTGGTCTGTAATTTTCCTTTCTTGTGGTGTCTTTGTTTGGCTTTGCTACTAGGGTAATGTTGGCATCATAGAAGGAGTTCAGCAATGTTCCTTCTGTTTCATTTTTTGGAATAGTTTCAGCAGGATTGGTGTTAGTTCTTTCTGGAATGTTTTACAGAATTCACCTGTGAAGCCATCTGGCCCTGGGCTCCTCTTAGTTGGGAGATTTTTAATGACTGATTCTATCTCTTTGCTTCTGATTGGTTTGTTAAGATCATCCATTTCTTCGTTCGTCAATATGCGCCACTTCTGTGTTTCTAGGAATTTGTCCATTTCCTCTAAATTGTCATTTTTGTTGGAATACAGTTTTTCAAAGTATCCTCTTATGATAGTCTTTATTTCTGTGGGGTCGGTGGTGATATCGCCTTTCTCATTTCTTATTTTGTGTATTTGCATCTTCTCTCTTTTTCTCTTTGTTAGTCTCGCTAAAGGTTTGTCAATTTTGTTGCTCTTCTCAAAAAACCAGCTCTTGGTCTTGCTTATCTTTTCAAGTGCTTTCTTATTTTCTATTTCATTTAGTTCTGCTCTTATCTTTGTTATTTCCTTTCTTCCTCTTCCTGTTGGGTTACTTTGTTGTTGTTTTTCTAATTCCTCCAAATGTGAAGTTAGTTCTTCAATTTTTGCTCTTCTTCTTTTTTGATATATGAATTTATGGCTATAAATTTCCCTCTCAGTACTGCTTTTGCTGCATCCCATAAATTTTGGTATGTTGTGTTATCATTATCATTTGTTTCAAGGTAGTCATTGATTTCTTTTGAGATTTCCCCTTTGACCCACTGTTTTTTTAAGAGTGTGCTGTTTAATTTCCAAATCGTGGTGTGAAATCTGGGCCTCTGTCCCTTGCAAACTTCCAGCTTCACTCCACTGTGGTCAGAGATATTGTTTTGTATGATTTCGATCTTTCTGAATTCATTAAGCCTTTCTTTATGGCTTAGCATATGGTCTATCTTGGAGAATGATCCATGTGCGCTTGAGAAAAATGTATATCTTGCTGTGTTTGGGTGTAATGATCTATATATGTCTATTAGATCCAGCTCTTCTAATATACTGTTCAAATGTTTTGTTTCTTTAATGATTCTCTTTTGAGATGTTCTGTCCAGAGTTGATAGTGGTGTATTAAAATCCCCCACTAAAATTGTAGATGCATCTATTTTTTTCACTTAGTTTTTCCAGCGTTTGCCTCATGTATTTAGAGGCACCCTTATTAGGAGCATAAATATTTATGATTGTTCGATCTTCTTGACAGATTGTCCCTTTCACTAAAATGTAGTATCCTTCTTTGTCTCTCACAATTGTTTTGCATTTAAAGTCTATTTTGTCTGATATTAATATAGCTACTCCTGCCTTTTTTTGGTTATTGTTTGCTTGTATGATTGTTTTCCAGCCATTCACTTTCAACCTCCATGAGTCTCTGGGTCTAAGATGTGTCTCTTGTAGACAGCATATAGATGGGTCATATTTCCTTATCCAATGTCCCAGTCTGAATCTTTTGATAGGTGAGTTTAATCCATTAACATTCAGTGTTATTACTTCCAAGGAATTATTTGTGTTAGCCATATTTTGATTGGATTTGTGTTCATCATATTTTTTTGGTATTTTTTTCCTTCTATTTTTGTCTTTTTTGTTGCTCTGACACTTTTCTCCAACTCTGCCTGTCCTGTTTTTTCCTTTCTTCCTGCAGAACTCCCTTTAGAATTTCTTGAAGGGGAGGTTTCTTGTTGGTATACTCTTTCAGTTTCTGTTTGTGAATATTTTGAACTCTCCATCATTTTTGAATGCTAATTTAGCTGAATAGAGTATTCTTGGTTAGAATTTTTTTTTCCTTTAGTACCTTGACTATATCATACCACTGCCTTCTTGCCTCCATGGTTTCAGATGAGAAATCTGCACTTAATCTTATGGAGCTTCCCTTGTATGTGATGGTTTTCTTTTTTCTTTCTGCTTTTAGAATTTTCTCTTTGTCTTGAGCATTGGATAATTTGACAAGTATATGTCTTGGGGTGGGCCTGTTGGGGTTTATGACCAGTGGAGTGTGCTGTGCTTCTTGGATATGTACATCTGTCTCTTTCAGTAGATTTGGGAAGTTTTCAGCCATTATTTCCTGCAACACTCCTTCTGACCCCTTTCCCTTCTCTTCTCCTTCTGGAATGCCTATAATACGTATTTTTGAGCGTTTTGCATTATCATTCAGGTCCCTAAGCCCTAGCTGGATTTTTTCTATCTTTTTATCGACCACTTCTACTATCTGTTTGATTTCTGATGTACTGTCTTCCACATCACTAATTCTCTGCTCTGCCTCTTCTACTCTGCTGATATTTGCCGCAAGTGTATTTTTGATTTCTTGAACTGTGGTGTTCATTTCCATCATATCTGTTGTCTTTTTGCATATGTCTGCAATTTCCCCTCCAAGTGTTGTCTTCATGTTGTTAACCTCTTCCTTTACTTCATCAAATTTGTCATTGATAAATGTTCTGAGATCTTTCATTGCTTGTGTGAAGTTCTGTTCCCCTTCCTGATTTTTGGCTTGTTGATTGGATTCAGCCATGTTTTCCTGATTACTGGTTTGGTTTGTAAATTTTTGTTGCTGTCTGGTCATCATTTTTTACTTGATGGGTTTAATCAGTTCCTTAGTTTCTTTGTCTAGTCTTGGAGATTAATTAGCTGTTGTTTTTGCATAAGTGTTATATCTTCTCTTTGTCACTTTGTTCTTCTTATTCTACTTTCTTATTGCTGGTTAAGTTCACTTTAAAGGAAAGTATTAGTGCCGGGGAAAGGCAATTGTGTAAGCAAGGAAAAAGTGTAAAGTAGTATTGGTGATATATGTTAACAAAGCAACAATATGAGATCTGGGAGGATGGAGATTAGATTCATGTAAATTGTGTAGAGTTATAGCAGTAGGTAGAGTACCTATAATGAGGTAGATGACTGAATATGGGAGGAATATGGTATGAACTAAAAAGCTATTGTTTTTGTGAGAGAGGGAAAGAGAAAAGAAAGGTAATAGTTTCAAGAGTGGATAACAGACAGAAAACAAGACAAAATTATTAGAAATTAAGAGTTAGACAGTTTGTGGATCAAAGAAAGGGGGTGGAATATAGGAGAGACAGTAGATGACGCAGGATATCAAGATGTAGGGGAAAGGGGATAATGTAGATATCCAAAATCTATTTGCACAGAAATGAGGCAGTGGAGGATGAGGAAACCCAGCAAACATGAGGTGTTTCCTGCAGCACCTATTGTATAGTTAAGATAAAATAGAAGAAGAAGAAGATGGAGGATGAGAGAGAGAGAGGAAAAAAAAGACTTTGGGGGATATTCTGGGAGAAAAGACTAGGGGATAATCCAATGTTAGCAATCAGAACATTAAAAAAATAAAATAAAAAATAAAAATAGAATAAAAACAAAAACAAAACAAAACAAAAAAGAAAAAATGCAAACGTTGAGGACTAGGACATTCAAGGACCTCAGATGGACCTCAGGGTGTGATGGATTCAGGGATGCAAAGTGTGAGATATTGAGGACTCAAGAGGTGTGAGTCTCTGGGGTGTGGACCACCAGGGTTTAGGGGACTCAGACCTGGCAACCTCAAGTCCAGTTAACAGGAAGCCTGGGAGCACCACAGTGCATCACAGCCTTCAGGGATCCCTGCAGGTGGGTGCCAGCCCTATGGGTGAGGTCACATCCACAAGCTCTATCCTGTGTTCTGTACCCCACAATTCACTCACTCACTGGGGTCTATTCTGTGGCTAATCACCAATTGACTTCAGGACCCCTCCCACCCTGTGATCCCCCAGAATGGCCACCTGGGGGTGCCTCTAGGCTGCAGCCAATTTAATGACTCAGATCAATAGCCAGGTCCAGGGAGGCTCCAGCCAGAAATGCTTATAACAGAGTCCAAACCCAAAATTCCCAGGCTTCACAAAATATTCCCGTAATCAGCTTCCAAATGTCTCCCACCCTGCCAGACCCTGGTGGCGTCTCTTTATTGCTATCACTTTAAGTCCACTGTAGATCAGCAGCCAGGTTTGGGGGGGCATGGCTCTAGGTGGAAGCGCTATTGTTTGTGTCCACAATCAAAAATGCCCCCCCGCTTTGCCATAAAACTCCCGTTTGTCTCCCCAAATCGGTCTGCAAGCGCCTTCTGTCCTATTAAGCCCCCAATAGGCCACTCAGGGCTTATGAATTCCCCAGTACTACAGAGCCTCCGAAAAAAAAAAAAAAAAACAACAGCCACGGCAGCTCCACCCACCCAAGGAGGGAACTTTCCGTGTGCAGCCGAGACCGCCGTGTATATTTTATAGACGTATTTTCTCTGTTACCTTCCCACAAAATCAATGTCCAGATGCCTCCTGACCTGCAAAAATCCTGAAACAGCCTGGTCCCCAAGAGCCTCCAACACTGCCCAGTGGCTTCTTTGCAGGAGATATTATCAGGTAAGCTCACTCAGCCACCATCTTGCCCCACCCCGGAAGAACTCTTATCATTGATGGAATGCAGGGGCCACCAGAGGTTTTGAGGAATGGGAGAGGGAAAAATAGGTGTAACATAGGGGCATTTTGGGGACATTATATTTGTCCTACAGGACATTGCAGTGACACATACATGCCATTGTATATTTTGTCATAACTTACAAAATTGTGTGGGTCAGAGTGTAAACTATAATGTAAATTGTAGTCCATTGTTAGTAGCAATACTTCAGTATGTTTTCATCAATTGTAACAAATGTACTACACTAATGAAGGATGTTTTTAATGTGGAAAGTGTAGGAGGGTAAGGGGGGGACATATGGGAATTCCTTATATGTTTTGTGTAACATTTATGTAATCTAAATCTTCTTTAAAATTAAAAAAATGTAAAATAAAGAAAAAATAAAAGTAAAACCGAGGCTTTTATAAGCAAAGATGCCTTACACGGAATCTTCACCATCATTCAAATACATTACTTTCAGTGAATTTAGCCATCAAATTTTGTAAAGATAGAAAAGACCCTTTGCTCTACTAATTACTGTTTGCCCCTTTCACTTGACAAAGTTTTTCAAGACTCTATGTAAGTTTTTTTTTTTTTGTCTGATATTCTATAATACACAGTATAGTTTCTGGTACTAGAAGTGTGTTTTGTCTGAAAAATGGAGCCACCTCAAATATGCTGGGAGTAAAGGGTTTGATATGGGAATTAGGCCTTACAACTATGTGGGAGGAACTGAGGCAGGGAAGGTCTGGACAGGCAGCCAGGGGATGAGCAAAACAATCCTCTTCAGAAAACTGGAGCAGTGAGGGAAGCTAGAGTGAACAAAATGGCCAAGTATTCAAGGCCTCTGGACACCATGACCTCTTAAGAATGATGGCTTAGCTTTCCAAACCCCATGCACATTCCTCCCACTGGCAGCAATCCAATACTGGAGTATATAGGAAGGAGCATTCTGGGAACCATGGTTCCCAGACTTGGCAGTGAGAGGTGGTACTGCCAAGATGACTGTAGGTAATCCAGAAAATCAATTGCACAATGAAAAAAGAAACTTCATTTACTGAAAATGGGTCTATTTATTGTAACTGATAACTGGTGTACCTGCTAACAGAATGAATTCAGTTTAGCTAACTTTTTATTTTGTGAAGAACAAAATATCAGCTGAAGCATTTATGAAATCTTTTCCATCAGATTTTAAACATAATTTTGCAACAAAGGAAGTCCTGTTTTTAATATCAAAGGCAGTCTCCCTGCCTTACTGTCTTGTTGATCAAGGTGAGACAATGGCAGTGTTTTGAGTGATATTGGGCTTCCTTGTCTTGTTTCTGATCTTAGACGGAAAGGTTTCAACATTCCCCACTGACTACAATGTTGCCGTGGGCTTTCATATATGCCTTTTATCAGAGTGAGGAAATTTATTTATATTCGTATCTTTTGAAGTGGTTTTTATCAAGAAAGAGTGCTGGATTTTGTCAAATGCCTCTTCTGAGATGATTATGCATTTTGTTTTCCTTCAGTTTGTTAATTCAGCATATTATGCTATTTGATTTTCTTATGTTGAGTCAACCTTGCATACCAGGAAGAAATTGCACTTGGTCATTATGTATAAGTCTTTGATAATGCTGCTAGGTTTGATTTGCAAGTATTCTGTTGAGTACTTTTGCATCTATGTTCATTAAACAGATGGGCCTGTAATTTTCTTTTCTTGTAGTGTCTTCGTCTGGCTTTGATATTAGGGTGATATCGACTTAATTAAAAGTGTGGGGTTATTTTCCCTCCTCTTCAATTTTTTGCAAGAGGTGAAACATAATTGGTGTTAATTATTTTGGAAATGTTTTGTAGAATTCACCTCTGAAGTCATCTGATCCTGGGCTTTTCTTTTGTGGGAGATTTTGATGACAGATTCAGTCTCTTTAAATGTGATTGGTTTTGATAAGTCCTTGAATTTCTTATAGTGCCAGAGAAGATTGTGCATTTCTAGGAATTTTACCATTTCTAGGTTGTCTAGTTTGTTGGCATACAGTTTCTCATAATATCCTCTTATGATAATTTTTATTTCTGTGGGGTCAGTCATTACTTCCCTCTTTTCATTTCTAATTGTATTTATAAGCCCCTTTTTGTTTTGTTAATCTTCCTATGGATTTGTCATTTTACTGATCTTCTCAAAGAACCAGCTTTTTAAAAAATATGAGTAAATGTACTTTATTAATTATTGCAGAACATAATAGTTTTTGTATTATCCAACTAAACAATTAGGAAATTTACAGAGTAGCTTGAATTCAATAGCTTGTTTCAATTGTTTGCCCATTTCAGGTTTTTAAGATGATACAATTTTTTCTGATACTTCTTTTAATTTTGTAAAAAGAATTATTTGTTATCATATTATTTTTAAATTATCTTTTTTTAATGTTAATAGATCACACAAAATGTTACATTAAAAATCATAAGAGGTTCCCATATACCCCACTCCCAAATCCCCACACCATCATTTTGTAAATTGTAATTTTTGAAGATATATAGATCACAAAACATGTTACATTCAAAAAATATTAAGAGGTAAACATATAGCCCCCACCCACCCCATCCCACTGCTACCACAGCAACAACTCTTTCATCATTATGGCACCTTTATTGCATTTGGTGAATACATTTTGGAGCACTGCTGCACCACATGGATAATAGTTTACATTGTAGTTTACACTCTGCCCCAGTACATTTTGTGTGAAATATTAACTTGAGAAAAAGATAATGAAAAAATAAAATAAAATATTAAAAAAATAAAGTAAAAAAATAAATTGTGGTATTAAAAAATGAAAAATATCATAAAATTTTGTTTTTGACATTTGGCCTTTCATCACTATAACTGGTGTTACCTTGCATGTAAAGTGGCAAGGAAATCTCTTCCATTCCTTCCTCAGTGTCTACATCCTTTTTTTATTTTTAATTTTGTCTTCAAAAAAGTTTTAGATCACAGTAAATTCACATATAAAATATAAGGGACTCCAATATAGCCAACATCAAACACTTTACCCCTATCCCCAGCAATGATCTTTTTATATGTGGTTGTTATGTTTGCTACAGGTGATGTACACATGTAGAAACATAGCAACTAACCGTGGTTACATTTGGGTTTACATTATGGTTTATAGTTTAGACTATATACTTTTCTAAATTGTTTGTCTTTCTTTTTTTATTTACATTTTTTCCTTTCTTGACTGTATTTTTTGAAGATACATAGATCACAAAAAATGTTAAATTAAAAAATATAACAGGTTCCCATATAACCCACACTCACCCACCCCACTCCTCCCACATCAACAACTGCCTTCATCATTGTGGCACATTCATTACATTTGGTGAATACATTTTGGAGCACTGCTGCGCTGCATGGATTATAGTTTACATTGTAGTTTATAGTCTCCCCCAGTCCATACAGTGCATTATGGCAGGATATATAATGTCCAGCATCTGTCCCTGCAATATCATTTAGGAGGACTCCAAGTAATTAAAATGCCCCTCATCACATCTATTCATCCATCTCCCTGTTCTCAGGAATTAGCATGACCACTTTCTTCACATCAATGTTACAATTTGTTCCATTACTAGCCACAATTGTTCTATAATAGATTCGCAGTTAATCAATTCTAATGCATATTAATTTCTTCCATCCTGTGGACCCTGGATTAGAGATGTTCACTCCACCTCTGTATCAAGAGGGGGCTTAGATCCCACATGGCTGATTGGTACAAATCTCCTGCTTGCAGTTGCAGGCTCTCTTGGATCCCCTGTGTGGTGGTTTACCAACTTCATCTCCCTGTTAGCAGGCCTGGTTAAGACCAAGGAACCAAAGCGTCTGAGTTGCAACCCTCCTGAGGCTCAGGGCCCAGCTGGAAAATGACCAGCCCAGGGCTTCAAGTCTCCTGGGCATAACCAACCCAGTGCCAAAAAAAAAGGTCCAGTAAAAGTGACAAGAGAGGCATGTGTAGAGGTCCAGTTGAGTCCAAATCCATCACCCTCAGGAACCCAAATTACAAATTAGAGACCACTGACAAGACACTGAAGTTCAGAGCCATCTGCCATGACCAGAGAACTTGTGTGTCTCCATAGCCCTCAGGAGAACCAGTATCTGGGGTTGTATCTACTTTGGCTGTCTCTGGGATCCTGCTGATGGGTGCATAAGCATGAACCCTCTGATGACCTCCTGACACTTTTTTTTTCATTTTTTTCTTCTTTATTTTCTTTTAAATGTTATATTAAAAAAAAGTGAGGTCCCCATATACCCCCCACCCCACCCACACCACCCCTCCCACATCAACAAACTCTTCCACCATTGCAGCACATCCACCGCACCCAGAGAATACATTCTGGAGAACCGCTGCAGCACATGGACAGTGGTCCACATTGTAGTCCATACTCTCCCCCAGTCCACCCATTGGGCCATTACAAGACACACAATGTCCAGTATCCATCCCTGCAGCACCACCTAGGACAACTCCAAATCCTGAAAATGCCCTCAAAGTATATCTCTTCTTCTCTCTCCCAACCATCAGCAGCCACCGTGGCTTCCCTCTCCACATCACTACTACAATTTTTTTCCCTTACTAATCACAATAGTCCCCCAGCAGAAGATTTAGCCATTTAAATTCATTTGTGTATACCATTGCCTCCTTCTTTCAGGGTCATTTTATAGTTGCATCATCAATTAATGATTGGTAATAATCCCTTGGTGGCAGGGAGGTTCATCCCTGAGAGTTATGTCACACACTGAGAGGAAGATAATACATTTACATGCTGAATTTGGCTTAGAGAGTAGCCACATTTGAGCAATATGAAGGCCCTCAGGAGGTAACTCTTAGGCACCATATATCTCTAGGCTTAGTTGAAATTTCAGACACACAGATCATAAGCATAGTCATCAGTATCAAGGGCTCATCATTGGACCATCCTTCTTCACTGTGATGGAAACTGAGGCATAGTGGTCTCACAAAGAGAGATGTGCTGTTTCCATGGCTACACTTTTAAAATAGGAATGCAGCAATTAAGTCTTTTGGGTCAACAGGACAAAGCTGTCTGGGGCAGGGAGAAATACAAGCAAACACACTTTGCAGTTTGAAAGGAATACTAAATCTTTGTATTCTGAGATAAGTTCTTTAATTTGTGAGTATTGTTAATGTGTAGTTAACACTGCTTGTTATCTCGATAGCTTGAGTATATATAATGACACATGTAGAAAATAAAGTTGTCTGAGGAGTCATTACTTGCAGACCCCCTGATCCCAGCTCGCTCATTCTTTCTCTTTATTTCCTTCCCCCTTTTCTCTCTCTTTCATTCCTGATACCCTCTGGGTCCAAATCTCCAACACACTCGTCATTGCCCTTGCACTTGGAGAATTGTTGCTGTTCCATTGGGGAATGTGACAAAGCTTCCCTTGCTAGGAACTCAGTACTCCCTCAGTTGCCATTTGTAACTGTAACTTCTATGAAAATATTCAATGAATATCAGAAAATGTTTATGCACCCTATATACATGCCCTAGAGAACTCCCTCCCAACCATGTGCCCCCATCAATAACACCCCACACCAGTGTTCCTCCACTACCATAGTTGTATCCCTCTGCGATCCAAAACTTCTTCAAAAATGAAGCCTAATATATTGTCAAATTCAATTAATAGGAAATTGAAATACAAAGGATTGGTTTAAAGTTAGAAAAAGAATAAATACTAAATTTAAAAAAGCTAAAATAAAGTAAAAAATGAATTGGGGTATTAAAAATGAAAAATATCATAAAACTTTGTTTTTGATATTTTGCCTTTTGTCACTGTAATAGGTGTTGCCATATATATACAGTAACAAGGCAGTTTCTTACATTCCTTTCACAGTGTCTCCATTCTTTTTGTTTTAATTTTGTCTCCAAAAATGTTTTAGATCACAGTAAGGTCACATATACTATATAGGGGACTCCCATATACCCAACATCAAACTCTTTCCCCCCTCCCTAGAAATGATCTTTTTACATATTCATGCTATATTTGCTGTAGCTGATGTACAGATATTGAAACAAAGCTACCAAATATGGTTTCATTTTGGTTTACATTATGGTTTATATTTTAGACAGTTCAATTTTCTAAAATTTTTTTATCATTATGGTTTATATTATGGTTTACATTTTAGCCTATAGACTTTTTTACATTTTTGGTGTAATATAACATGACATATATCCATCATTGCACAAACTTGTGGAACACGTCCACTACCCCCCATTTACCTTGCTTCCATCTATTCTGCTCCTCCTTCCCCCTCCCCTCAGGACCCACAGTGACAACCAAGCTTCACTACTTGAAGGACCAGATTCACAGAAACTTGCATCAATGCTGAGGGTTTGACACACTAAACTGTCCTCCCCCATTGGCAGCCACCAATTCTTTCTAGAGAACCCTTACTTCTGTTTGAGTACATCAGGCCTCCCCAGGATGGGGGTACCCCTTCCCACACATTGATGGGTCTCCACCCAATGATACTACACACTATGACAAGATGAGCACTCACACACTCCCTAGAAGTCTGCCCCTGTGCCAGATGCCTCCCATTAAGCACCTTAAACAGGTAACCATTCCTTATTATATTTTTTAAAGAGTTTTCTCATCATTATAGATTCAACCACATACCCGACAATCTCCCATGATCATCTGTTATCCCAGCCCTCCCTCCAATCTCTTGGACCATCTGACTCATTCTCCCAACCCTAACCTCCATCAAGTCTACAAAGCCCCACCCAATAGTATTCCTATGTCCCCATCTTATCCCTTCTGTGTGCAACTCCTTAGCACCACTTTATCATAGATTTCACTGATATAGGCATCAGCTTACAAACTTCCTTTCCCTCCCAATTTCCTGTAAGCCTATCATTCAGTCTCTAGCTCTCTGAGACAGCTTGGTTTGCTTATTTCTTATCAGAAAGGTCATGCAGTATTTGTCCTTCAATGTCTAGCTTGCTCACTCAACATAAGGTCTTCAAGATTCATCCATGTTATCCAATGTGTTTGTACTCTATTCCTTCTTATAGCTGAGTAGTATTCCATTATATGCATATACCACATTTTGTTTATCCATTCTTCTGTTGATGGGCATTTGGATTGATTTCAAATTTTGGCAATAGTAAATAATGCTGCTATGGACATTGGTGTGCATATATCACTTTGTGTCCTTGTTTTCAGTTCTTCTTGGTACATATCCAGCAGTCAAATTCCTGGGTCATATGGCAAATCTATAGCTACTTTTTTGAGAAAATGCCAAACTGTCTTTCAGTATGGCTGCATCCTTCTGCATTTCTACCAGCAAAGGATAAGTGTGGCCATACCGCCACATCATCTGCAACACTTGTAGTAGTCAGTTTTTTAAATAGCCCCCAGTGTTATGGGAGTAAGATGATATCTCATTGTAGTTTGGATTTGCATTTCCCTAATAACTAATGATTTCAATTATCTTTTCATGTGATTTTTAGCCATTTGTCTTTCTTCTTTGGGGAAGCATCTGTTCAAATCTCTTGCCCATTTTTTTAAATGAACTGTTTTTCTTTTTATATTTGAAATATAGGATTTCTTTATATTTGCAGGATATCCACCTCCTATCAGATATATGTTTACCAAATATTTTCTCCCATTGGGTAGCCTATCCTTTCACTTTCTTGAAAAACTCCTTCAGGCGCAAAAGGCTTTAATTTTGAGAAGGAACCATTTATCTTCTTTTGCTGCTCGTGCTTTGGTTTGAACTCCATGAAGTCATTTCATATTAAAAGGTCTATAGATGCTTCCCTACATTGGTTCCCAAGGTCTTTATGGTCTTGGCTCCTATTTTTAGGTATTTGATCTATATTGAGTTGTTTTTTGTGTAAGGTGTGAGACAGTAATCCTCTCATTCTTTTGCATGTGGATATCCATGCATGGGGTTTGGCAGGTACATGTTTGAAACTACAATGTTGGGAATGCTCTTTTGGCAATATGGCAAATGAGGGTTACTGATTTAAGGTGTTGAATGTGTGAGACATTTGGGGAAGGGTGTGCTTTGGGCAAGCTTCCAGGGAGTGTGTGAGTGTTCCTCTTGCCATAGTGTGTTATATCTGTGGTTGGAGACCCAAATAATAGCAGCAGGTGATGGAATCCCATCTAGGGGAGGCCCACCATGTTCTCAAAGAGAAGGATCATCTCTCAAAAGCATGGGTGGTCCCTAATAAGTAAGGACAGACCAGTGTGTCAAGCCCTCAATATTGTTGCAAGTAACTCTGAATCCTGCAAAGAGTGAAGCCTGATGGTTATCAGGAGTTCTGAGGGGAAGGGAAGGGAAGGGAGATATAGAACAGATGAAACAGGGGGCATTTTGGGGCTGATGGAAGTTCTACATGATCTTGCTATGATGGATGCAGACCAGGTTAAATTACATAAAAATTTATAAAAATGTATGGTCCATCAGTGTGGCATATTCTATTCCTCTCTCCTCCTCCCCTCAGGGCCAACAGGGACAACAAAGCTTCACTGCATTGTTGCTGTGGGAGGAGTTGGGGGAGTGGGATATATGGGAATCTATTAAAAATTTTAATGTAACATTTTGCGTGATCTATGTATCTTTTTTAAAAGACAATAAAAACTTTGCTAAAAAAAAGTGTCAGGTCCAAAATGTAAACCAAAATGTAAATCATTGACTTCGGTTAGTAGCTATGTTTCAGTATTTGTACATCAGTTGTAACAAACGTGTCATCCACATATAAAATATTATTAAGTGGGGAAGGAGGAAAAACAGGGAGGATGTTGGGCATAGGGGAATCTCCTGTATTTGGTACATGATTTTCTGCAACCTAAAACTTCTTTGAAGACAAAATAAAAAAAGTAAGACACTGGGGGAACAAAGAGAAGAAAATGTCACTGTACATATAGGACAACAGATGTTACGGTGATGAAAGAAAAATTTCAAACATTTTAAAAATGTTTTTTCATTATTTTTATCACATTTTAAAATTTTTATTTAAAATTTTAAAAATAGTATTTCTTATTTTTGAAACTATCATTATTTCATTCTCATATCAATTAGATTTTACTCTTTTATTGCTTTTTGAAGAAGTTTTGGATTGCAGAAGAGTTATAACTGTGGCAGGGGAGGATCATTGGCTAGGGATATCAGCGATGGGGGATACATGGGGGGAAGCTCACCTGGATATACATATAAAGCATATAAATGTGTTCAAATGTTCATGGGGGCATTGTCATGGTGCATGAAGATTCATGAATAACTGGAGGAATGTCCATTTCCCTTCCCGGGGATCTCTGTTACATTCTCTAATGGAACAGCTAGAATCCCTTGAGTACAGGGGCAATGACTAATGAAGAAGGATGGTCCATTGATTGGCTTTTGATATTGATTACTGTATTATGAAATTTTCCTCTTGAAATGGAAACTTAGCCTAGTATTATAGGTTGCCTAAGAATTGCTTCTTGGAAGCCCTTTTGTTGCTATTATGTGGCTCCTCTCTAAACTGAACTCAGCATATAAATATATCACCTTCCTCCCAGCATAGTAAATGACTCCTGTGAGTGAGCCTCCCTGGCATTGAGGGATTACTACCAAGCAACAACCAGCATCCAAATGGGAAAAGACCTTGACCAAAAAGTGGGAAAGGTAAAGACAAATGAGTTTATATGGCTAAGAGGCTTCAAGCTGAGTTGGGAGGTCATTCCAGAGGTTGTGCTAATGCATGCCTCAGCAGGATCTCATTGACTGGAACGTAGATATTACCACAAATAACTGGGCTCTTCTGGGTGCTGGAGATATCTCGACACTAAAAACAGTGTAGATAGCTCAGGAGCTTTGTGCCTTTTAAGTGTGCCCTATTTTGGGGTTTGTACTCCCCAGTGTGACACAGATGGACTCAGTTGTGTTTTCCCTACACATGGCTTTTCTGTCCTTCTATATAGTACTATAGAGTTAGTACTAGAGTTGTTAGGTATATGCCCAAGAGACTTAAATCTTTGGTCTGTCCATGTGCCAGCTTGGCTCTGAATCTCAACAGAGTTGAAACACCTACACTCTAGTCCATTGTTCTTACCCAGGAGAGCCAGCAAGTAGATGATGATGGACACCACCATACCAAGGAACTGAGAGAGTCTAAAATTGCAAACAAGTGAGCCCCATTCATAGGCCCTATGGGATCACAGCTCTGTCTCAATTAGAGGTGGATTAGGCATCACCATTCCAAAATCTTCAGGATTGTAGAATGTACTATGGACTAAAGTAGACATAGTGTTATTCTACTATAGACTTATTGGGATTCAACAGTAGAAGAAATTATATTACTGATGTGCAGGCCATGTCCACTAAAGGTTCTGAGGTCAGGGAAAGGGAAAAAGAGGTGACTACAGGGACATTTTGGGGACTTGGGAATTGTCCTGAATGACATTGCAATGACAGATATAAGCTATTTATATATCTTGCCATAACCTACAGAACTGGGTGGGAGAATATGTAAAGTACAATGTAAATTTTAATCCATGCTTAGTGGCAATGCTCCAAAATGTGTTCATCAATTACAATGAATGTACTACACTAATGAAGGATATTGTTAATGGAGGAAAGTGTGGACAGTGTGGGGAGTGGGGCATATGGAAATCCCCCATATTTTTAAAGTAATACTTATGTAATCTAAATATCTTCTAAAAATAAGTAGACTTAAAACAGAAATTAATAAAGGGAACAGCTAGTCAAAAATAGGAAATAAGAATGGTGAGGCAAAAGCTGATACAATAAAATGGAAGATAGTTCTTTGTTTAAAAAATGGGGTATCGGGTATATGGGGATCTCTTATGTTTTTTAATGTCACTTTTTTGTGATCTATATATCTTCAAAAAATACACTTAAAATAAATAAAATAAAATTTAAAAATCTGAATACAGTCGACTAATAAAAATGTAAATAAATGAGGACTGCTTATTGTTTGAAGAATTCACCAGAACCCCAAAATTGGAAGACAGTGAAGTCAGCTATGTTCTCAGAAAGGTTCCAAAATATAGCAGCAGTTTGCTCATTTCCCAAAGTCCTGCCTTGTTCAGTTTCTTCTTCTCAAGATGGATATAACCTCTATTTTTCAATACTCTTTTAAAACAGTCAATAAACCACAAAAGGACTATATTCAGGGAGTCACACCCTGATTACACAGACAAAACAATCAGTGCTTCATTCTCTGGTATACATCTTCATTAGATATATATACCAGATAATTTCAAATTATAACCCTCAGATAATGTTGAATGTGTAAAACTATTGTGAAGAGAAACTATGAAGATTCCTTCATTTTTCCTTTTACTGCATTCAAAATTTCTTTTTACTGCATTGTATGTAGTATGAAATATTCCAGGTCCTGGAGATTCTTTAGGGATCCTAACAACTGGTTCTCTATAGATAAAAGGCTGGAACTTTCTGAAATAAATGTGGAACTAAAAACAAATGGAAGATAAATATGAACATTTCAGCAAGTTTAACGATGTGATGAAAGTACAACAGGTTACTGGGATGAAGAATGAAATATGGGATTGGTAGGGTAGGAGCTATATAGTACTCTCTAGAGTGGGATAAAATGTTAATAATTATCTCTATAATTGTTTTGATATGGGGGAATTATATAATAATTATAATAAATATCACAGGCCAGGACATAATTTTATTTCATTTGCCATTGAATTGCTCAAATATTTGAGAGAAATTCAAGGGTTTACTTTATTTTGACATATTTATTTTATTTTTCTCTGAATATGTTATCATGTAGCATGAAAAAAATAGCCTGAGAAAATACAAGTTCATTTAAAATTTTTTGTAAATCACATGACTAAGGAAAGGAGCCAGATATTTACTTGTTCAAACTATTTCATTGTTAATATGTGTGATGGTTAGGCTAGTATGTCAACTCAGCCAAGTAATTACCCCCAGTTATTTGGTCAAGCAAGCACTGGGCTAATTGTAATAAAAGGGTATTTATGGACTTTAGTCACCACTGACTTTGTTGCAGTGGTAAATCATAGATAACTGAATACAATTACATCAGTCAGGGAGATTGCCATCAACAATGAGTGATGCTTTATCCAATCAGTTGAATACCCTAAAAGGGGAAGTGATTCCAGCATTCAGAGAGAATTTCCCAACTCATCTTTGGACAGCCAACATTTCCCAGCAACTCATCATGGACCTTCATTGGACTTTCAATGGAGCCCCTGGTTGCAGCCTGCCTGCAGAACCTGGATTTGTGCATCCCCATGGCCACATGAGAAACTCTGATAAAATCTCTTACTATTGACAGATATCTCTTATTGATTCTGTTTCCCTAAAGAGCCCTGATTAATACACTATTTCATTATTAATATGCCTTGAGGGAAGTAGGTCAAATAGATTTTGTAATAAACTTTAAATTTTAGAACAGTTTTAGATATACAGACTGTTTTGAAGATATTACACAGTTCCCATATATCACACATGCAATTTTACCTGTTAGCATCTTACATTAGAGTGGTACATTCATTATGATTAATGAACTAATATTGATATATTGTAATTTAATAAAATTTATTTTTAAAGAAAAAATAAAAATTAATACACTCAGCTGACACTCTACTCAATGAAGAAACCGTGAACGCTTTCCCACTAAGATCAGGAACAAGATAAGGATGACCACAGTCACCACAATTATTCAATATTGTGCAAGAAGTTCTAGCAAGAGCTATTAGGTAAGGAAAAAAACCACTAGAATAGGAAAGGGAAAAAGAAAACTTTCACTATTTGAGGATGACATTATTGAAAACATGGAAAGCCCTGAAAAATCTACAACAAAACTTCTAGAGATTAAAAAAAAACAAGTTCAGTAAAGGGGCAGGTTATAAGATGAACACAGAAATCAGTAGCATTTCTGTATATTATTAATAATCTCAGGATGAGACAGCAAATAGATGGCTCAAATTTTCTGTCCTGCAAGTTCCACTAATTTTCTATGCATGCTTTGAAATTCTTTGTGCTCATCTAATATCTTCTTTTTTTATTTTTTATTTCTTTAAAAGATATTTAGATTACATAAATGTTACATAAAAAAAATAGGGGATTCCCA